>NC_071997.2:16265669-16568700 GCF_028885655.2 Pongo abelii | reverse complement strand
TGGAAAGGAATGGAATGGAATGTGCAATAGAAGGGAACGGAATGTATAATGGAATGGAATGGAATGGAATGGAATGGAATCAAATGTGGAATGGAATGGAATGTCAAATGGAATGTGGAATGCAAAGTGGAATGGAATGGAATAGTATGGAACGTGGAATGGAATGGAATAGTATGGAACGTGGAATGGAAAGGAATGGAATGGAATAGATTGTGGAATTGAATGGAAAGTGGAATGGAATGGAATCGAATGTGGAAAGGAATGGAATGGACTGGAATGCGGAATGGTGTGGAATGGAACGTGGAATGGAATGGAATGGAAGGTGGAATGGAATATGAAATGGAATGCAGAATGGAACGAGGAATGGAATGGAATGGAATATGGAATGCAAAGGAATGGAACGTGGAATGGAACATGGAATGGAACGTGGAATGGAACGTGGAATGGAATGTGGAATGCAATGGAATGGAATGTTGAATGGAATGGAATGGAAAGTGGAATGGAATGGAATGGAATATGGAATGAAACCTGGAATGCAATGGAATGGAATGTGGAAAGGAATGGCATGGAATATGGAATGTAATGTGAAATGGAATAGAATGGAACGTGGAAAAGAACTTGGAATGGAACCTCTAATAGAACGTAGAATGGAACGTGGAATGGAATGGAATGGAACCTCTAATGGAATGTAGCATGGAAAGTGGAATGGAATAGAGTGGAACGAGGAATGGAATGTGGAATGGAATCTGCAACGCAGTAGAATGGAACGTGGAATGGAATGGAATGGAATGTGGTAGGAATGTGCAATGGAACGGAATGTGGAATGAAATGTGGAATGGAATGGAATGGAATGTGAAAAGGAATGTCGAATGCAATATGGAATGAAATGTGGAAAGAAAAGGAATGGAATGTGGAATGGAATGGAACGGAATGTGGAATGGAATGGAATGGAATTTAGATTGCAATTTGAAATGGAATGCGGAATGGAATGGGATGGAATGTGGAATGGAATGGGGAATGGAATGGAATGCAATGTGGAATGGAATGTGGAATGGAAAGTGGAAGGAAATGTGGAATGGAACGTGGAAAGGAATGGAAAGCAATGTGGAATTCAACGGGGAATGGAAAGGAAAGGACCATGGAATAGAACGTGGAATGAAAAGTGGAATGGAATGTGGAATGGAACGTGGAATACAATGTGCAACGGAATGTGGAATGGAACGTGGAACACAATGCAATGGAAAGTGGAATGGAACGTGGAATGGAATGGTATGGAACGTGGAAAGGAATGTGCAATGGAATGTGGAATGGAACATGGAATGGAAAGTGGAATGGAATGGAATGGAATGTGGAATGGAATGTGGAATGTAATGTGGAATGGAATGTGGAAAGGAAAGTGTAGAGGAATGGAATGGAAAGTGAAATTGAATGGAAAGGAAAGTGGAATGGAGTGGAATGGAACGTGGAATGGAATGGAATGGAAAGTGGAATGGAAGGTGGAATGAAATGGAAAGGAACGTGGAATGGAATGTTTAACGAAAAAGTGGAATGGAATGTGGAATGGAAAGTAGAAAAGAATGGAATGGAATGTGGAATGGAATGGAATGGAATGAGGAAGGGAATGTGGAATGGAATGTGGACTTCAATGTGGAATGGAATGGAATAGAATGTGGAATGGACTGTGGAATGGAATGGAATGCAATGTGGAATGCAATGTGGAATAGAATGTGGAATTGAATGGAATGGATATTGAATGGAATATGGACTGGAATGGAATGGAATGTGAAAGGGAATGTGGAATGGAATGTGGAACGGAATGTGGAATAGAATGTGGAATGGAATGCAATGGAATGTGGAATGGAATGTGGAAAAGAATGTGTAATGGAATGTGGATTGGCATGTGGAATAGAACGGAACGGAAAGTGGAATGGAATGTGGAATGGAACGTGCTGTGTATTGGAATGGAATGTGGAATGCAATGTGCAAAGGAATGTGGAATTGATCGTGGAATGGAATGCAATGGAATGTGAAATGGAACGTGGTATGGAATGGAATGGAATGTGGAATGTATCATTGAATGGAATGAAATGGAATGTGGAATGAAACGAGGAATGGAATGTGGAAGGGATTGTGGAAAGGAATGGAATAAAATGCGGAATGCAACGTAGAAAAGAATGGCATAGAATGTGGAATGGTACGTGGAATGGAATGGAATGTAATGTGGAATGGAACCTGGTAATGAAATGTGGAATGGAATGCAATGGAACGTGCAATGGAACATGCAATGGAATGGAATGGAACGTGGAATGGAACATGCAATGGAACATTGAATGGAATGTGGAATGGAATGTGGAATGGAATGTGCAATGGAAGGTGGAATGGAACGTGGAGTGGAATGGAATGGAAAGTGGAATGGAAAGTGGAATTGAATGGAAAGGAACGTGGAATGGAATGTGGAATGGAATGTGGAATGGAACGTGGAATGGAATGGATTGGAATGTGGAACGGAATGTTGAATAGAAAGTGGAAGGGAATGCTGAATGGAATGTGTAACGGAAAGGAAAGGAATGTGGAATGGAATGGAAAGGAATGTGGAATGCAATGGAATGGAATGTGGAAAGCAAAGGAATGGAACGTGGAATGGAACACGTAATGGAACAAGTTTTTGAACGTGGAATGGAACATGGAATGGAATATCGAATGGAATGGAATGGAATGTGGAATGGAAAGGAAAGAAACGTGGAATGGAACGTGGAATGGAATGTGGAATGGAATGGAATGGAGGGGAATGTGGAATGAAATGGAATGCGGAATGCAATGGAATGAAATGTGGAATGGAAAGTGGAATGGAATGGATTGGAATGTGGAATGGAAAGGAATGGAACGTGAAATGGAATGTGCAATTGAATGTGGAATGGATTGTGTAATGGTATAGAATGGAATGTGGAATTGAATTGAATGGAATGTGGAATGAAATGGAATGCAGTGTGGAATGGGACGGAATGGAAAGTAGAATGGAATGGAATGTGGAATGGAAGGGAATGGCAAGTAGAATGGAATGGAGAGGAATGTGGAATGGAATGTTGAATGGAATGGAATGGAAAGTGAAATGGAATGGAATGGAATGTGGAATGGAATATGGAATGGAGTGTGGAATTGAATTTACTGGAATGTGGAATGGAATGGAATCGAATGTGTAATGGAATGGAATGGGAAGTGAAATAGAATGTGGAACGGAATGTGAAATGGAATATAACACCGGATGAAAAGGAACGTGGAAAGGAATGGAATGGAAAGGAAGGTGGAATGCAACGGGGAATGGAAAATGTAATGGAACGTGGAATGGAAAGTGGAATGGAATGTAATGGAATGTGGAATGAAATGTGGAATGGAATGGAATGGTTTGTGTAATAGAATGTGGAATGGAATGCAATGGAATGAGAACGGAATGTGAAATGGAATGGAATGGAATGTGGAATGGAATAAGGAATGGAATTTGGAATGGAATGTGGAATGGAATGTGGAATGGAACGAAATGAATTGTGGAATGGAACGAAATGAATTGTGGAATGGAATGTGGCATGGAATGTGGAATGGAACGTGCAATGGGATGTGGAATGGAATGGAATGGAATGTGGAATGGAATGTGGAATGCAATGTGAAATTGAAAGGAAAGTAATGGAATGTGGAATGGAATGTGGAGAGGAATGGAATGGAATGTGGAATGGAATGTGGAATGGAATGGAATGTGTAATGGAATGTGGTATTAAAAGGAATGGAATGGAATCTGGAATTGAATGTGGAATGGAATGGAATGGAATTTGGAATGAAATGTGGAACGGAATGAAATGGAATTGAATGTGGAATGGAATGTGAAATGGAATGGAATGGAATCTGGAATGGAATGCGGAATGGAATGGAATGGAACGTAGAATGGAACGTGAAAAGGAATGTGGAATGTAATGGTATGTTGAGTGCAATGGAATGGAATGCAACAAAAGAATGGAATGGAATGTGGAATGGAATGGAATGGAATAGAATGTTGAATGGAATGTGGAATGGAATTTAATGGAGTGTGGAATGGAATGGAATGGAATGGAATGTGGAATGGAACGCAATGGAATATGGAATAGAATGTGGAATGGAAAATGCAATGGAAAGGAATGCAATGTGGAATGCAACATGGAATGAAATCGAAGGGAACTTGGTATGGAAAGTTGAATGGAAGGCGAAGTGGAATGTGGAATGGAATGGAATGGAATGTGGAATGGAATGTGGAATGGCGTGTTGAATGGAATTGAATGGAGCTTGGAATTGAACTCGGAATGGAATGCAATGGAAAATGGAATGGAACACGGAATGGAATGGAAAGGAACGTGGAATGGAACGTGGAATGGAATGGAATGGAAGGAGGAATGGAATCTGGAATGGAATTTGGAATGGAATGGAATATAATGGGAATGGAACGTTAAATGGAATGGTATTGAATGTTGAATGTAACGTGGAATTTAACGTGTAATGGAATGTGGAATTAAACGTGGAATGGAATGTGGAATGGAATGTGGAATGGAACAGAATGGAATGTGGAATGGAATGTGGAATTTAGTGTGGAAAGGAAAGTGGAATGGAACGGAATGGAATGTGGAATGGAACATGGAAAGGAATGGAATGGAATTTCAATGGAACGTAGAATGGAATAGAATGGAATGGAATGGAAATGAACGTGGAATAGATTGTGGAAAGGAATGTGGAATGGAATGTGGAACGGAATGGAAGGAAATTTGGAATGAATTGTGGATTGGAATGGAATGGAATGTGGAATGGAATGGAATGAAATGTGGAATGGAATTCTATGGCAATTGGAATGGAAAGTGGAATGGAATGGAATGGAATGGAATGGAATGGAATGGAATGTGGAATGCAATGTAACGGAATGTGGAATGGAATGTGGAATGGAATGTGGAAAGCATTGGAATGAAATGAGGAATTGAATGTGGATTGGAATGGAATGGAATGTGGAATGGAAAGGAATGCACTGCGGAATGGAATGTGGAATGGAATGGCATGGAATGGAATGGAACGTGGAATGGCATGTGAATTGGAACGGAAAGGAATGTGGAATGGAATGTGAAATGAAATGGATTGGAATGAGAATGAAATGTGGAATGGAATGTGGAATGGAATAAGGAATGGAATGTGGAATGGAACGTGGAATGGGATGTGAAATAGAATATGGAATGGGACGTGGAATGGAATGCAATGGAATGTGGAATGGAACGTGTAATGGAATGGAAAGGAACGTGGAATGGAACATGGAATTGAACGTGGAATGGAATGAAATGGAACGTGGAATGGAATCTGGAATGGAACTTGGAATGGAATGGAATGTAATGGGAATGGATCGTTAAATGGAATGGAATTGAATGAGGAATGTAATGTGGAATGAAACGTGTAATGGAATGTGGAATTGAAAATGGGATGGAATGTGGAATGGAATGTGGAATGGAATGGAATGGAATGTGGAATGGAATGTGGAATTGATTATGGAAAGGAACGTGGAATGGAATGGAATGGAATGTGGAATGGAACGTGGAATGGAATAGAATGGAATGGAATGGAAATGAATGTGGAATAGATTGTGGAAAGGAATGTGGAATGGAATGAGGAATTGAATGGAAGGAAATGTGGAATGAATTGTGGATTGGAATGTAATGCAATGTAGAATGGAATGGAATGGAATGTGGAATGGAATTCTATGGCAATTGGTATGGAAATTGGAATGGAATGGAATGGAATGGAATGGAAAGGAATGGAATGTGGAATGGAATGGAATGGAATGTGGAATGGAATGTGGAATGGAATGAGGAAAGCATTGGAATGAAATGAGGAATGGAATGTGTGTTGGAATGGAATGGAATGTGGAATGGAAAGGAATGCAATGCGGAATGGAATGTGGAGTGGAATGTGGAAAGGAATGGCATGGAATGGAATGGAACGTGGAATGGCATGTGAATTGGAACGCAAAGGATTGTGGAATGGAATGTGGAATGAAATGCAATGGAATGAGAATGGAATGTGGAATGGATTGTGGAATGGAAAGTGGAATGAAAAGGAATGCAATGGAATGTGGAATGGAATGTGGAATGGAATGTTAATTGGAATGGAATAGAAAGTGGCATGGAATGGAACGGAACGTGGAATGGAACGTGGAATGGAATGTGGAATGGAATGTGGAATTGAATAGTATGTGTAATGAAATGCAATGGAATGCAATGAAATGTGGAAATGAATGGATTGGAATGTGGAATGGAAAGGAATGGTATGCGGAATGGAACGGAATAGAGTGCAAGGTGGAATTCAATGGAATAGAATGCAATGGAATGGAATGTGGAATGGAATGGAATGGAATGTGGAATGGAATGCGGAATGAAATGTGGAATAAAATGTGGAATGGAATGTGGAATGGAATGAGAAATGGAATGGAATGGAATGTGGAATGTAATGTGGAACGGAATGTGAAATGGAATGGAATGTGGCAGGGAATGTGAACTGGAAGGAGGAATGGAATGTGCAATGGAACGCGAAATGGAATGGAATGCAACGTGGAATGGAACATGGAATGGATCGTAGAATGGAATGTGGGATGGTATGTGGAATGGAATGTGGAATGTAGTCTGGAATGGAATGTGGAATTTAGCATGGAATGGAACGTGAAATTGAATAGAAAGTAATGTGGAATGGAGTGTGCAATGGAATATGGAATGGAACGTGGGAACTAACGTGGAATGGAATGGAATACCATATGGAATGGAGACTGGAATGGAATAGAAGGGAATGTCAAAAGCAATTTATAATGGAATGGAATAGAATGTGAAATGCAAATCAGAATGGAATGAAATGGAATGTGGAATGGAAAGTGGAAATAAATGGAATGGAATGTGGAGTGGAATGTTGAATGGAATGTGGAATGGAATGTGGAATATAATGAAATGGCATGTGGAATGGAACGTGGAATTGAATGAAATGGAACGTGGAATGGAATGTAGAATAGAAAGTGGAATGGAACGAGGAATGCAATGTGAAATGTATCGTGTAAGGGAAAGTGGAATGGAATGGAATGGAATGTGGAATGGAATGGATTGCAATGTGGAATGGAATGTGGAAAGGAATGGAATGGATAGTGGAATGGAATAGAATGGAATGGTATGGAATGTGGAATGGAATGGAATGGAATGTGGAATGGAATGTGGAATGAATCAGAATGGAATGTGGAATGGAATGGATTGCAATGTGGAATGGAATGTGGAAAGGAATGGAATGGATAGTGGAATGGAATAGAATGGAATGGTATGGAATGTGGAATGGAATGGAATGGAATGTGGAATGGAATGTGGAATGGAATGTGGAATGAATCAGAATAGAATGTTAAATGGAATGGTGAGTGAAATGGAATGGAACGTGGAATGGGAAGTGGAATGGAACGTGAAATGGAACGTGGAATGGAACAGGGAATGGAATGGAATGGAAGTTGGAATGGAATATGGAATGGAATGAGGAATGGAACGTGGAATGGTATGGGCAATGGAATGTAGATTGGATCGTCTAACGGAATGGAATGGAAAGTGGAATGGAACGTGGAAAGGAATGCAATGGAACGTGGAATGGAATGTGGAATGGATTGTGGAATGGAAAGTGTAATGGAACATGCTATGGAATGGATTGTAATGTGCAATGGAATCTAGAACGGAATGGAATGTGGAATGGAAGGTGTAATGGAATGTGAAATGGAATAGATTGGAATGTGGAATGGAATTGAATGGAATGTGGATTGAAATGTAGACTGGAATGGAATGCAATGTGGAAAGGAATGTGGAATGGAATGGAATGGATCATGGAATGGAATGTGAAATGCAATGTGGAATGGAATGTAATGGAATGTGGAATGGAATGTGGAATGGAATGCGGAATGTAATGTGTAATGGAACGGAATGAATCTGCAGTGGAATTCCATGGAACGTGAAATGGAATTTGGAATGGAAAGTGGAATGGAACGTGGAATGGAATGGGGAATGGAATGGAATGGAATGTGGAATGGAACGTGGAACGGAATGGGGAATGGAATGGAATGGAATGTGGAATGGAACGTGGAATGGAAAGTGGAATGGAACGTGGAATGGGAAGTGGAATGAAATGGGCAATGGAATGTGGAATGGAATGTGGAATGGAATGGAATGGAAAGTGGAGTGGAACGTGGAATGGAATGGAATGGAATGTGGAATGGATTGTGGAATGGAACGTGGAATGGGAAGATGAATGTAATGGATTGGAATGTGGAATGGAATTTGGAATGCAATGGAATGGAATGAGGAATGGAATGTGGAATGGAATGGATTCGAATGTGGAATGGAATGGAATAAGATGTGGAATGGAATGTGGTCTGGATTGGAGTGCAAAGTGGAAAGGAATGCGGAATGGAATGCATTCCACGTTACATTCCATGTTCCATTCCATTCCATTGTTGGAATGTGGAATGCAATGTGAAATGGAATGTAATGGAATCTGGAATGCAATGTGGAATGGATTGCAGAATGGAATGTGGAATGGAACGGAATGGAATGTGGAATGGAATGCGGAATGGAATGGAATGGAACGTGGAATGGAACTTGGAAAGGATCTTGGGGTGTAATGTGTAATGGAAAGTGGAATGGAGCGTGGAATGGAGCGTGGAATGGAATGCGGAATAGAACTTGGAATGGAATGGAATAGAAAGTGGAATGGAACGTCGAATGGAATAGAAAGGAACATGCTATGGAACGTGGAATGGAATATGGAATGGAACACGGAAATTTATGTGGAATATAATGTGGATTGCAAAGGAATGGAATGTGGAAATGAATGGAATGGAATGTGGAATGTAATGGGATGGTATGTGGAATAGAATGTGGAATGGAATGGAATGCAATTCGGAATGAAATTGACTGGAATGGTATGGAATGTGGAATGGAATGGAATGGAAAGTTTAATGGAAAGTGGAATGGAACGTGGAATGGAATGTGGAATAGAATGAAATGGAATGTGTAATGGAAGGTAATGGAATGTGGAATGGAATGTGGAATGGAATGGAATGGAATGTGGAATGGAATGGAATAGCATGTGGAATTCAGTGGAATGGTATGGAATGTTGAGTGGAATGGAATGGAATGAGGAGTGGAGTGGAATAGAATGTAGAAATGAATGGAATGGTATGGAATGTGGAATGGAATGAAATGGAATGGAATGCGTAATGGAATGGAATGGAATGTGGAATGGAACTTAATGGAATGTGGAATGGAAAGGAATGGAATGTGGATTGGAATGTAATCGAAAGGAAAGAAATGTGGAATTGAATGGAATGGGAAGTGGAAATGAATGGAATGGAATGGGAAATGGAATGGAATGGAATGGAATGGGGAATAGAATGGGGAATGGAAAGAATGGAAGGTGGAATTGAATGTGAAATGTAACTCTGAATGAAACATGGAATGGAATGAAATGGAACGTGCAATCCGATGGAATGCAAAGTGGAATGGAATGGTATGGAACGTGGAATGGAACACGGAATGGAATGGAATGGAAGGTGGAATGGAACTTGGAAAGGAATGTGGAATGACACGTGCAGTGGATAGTACAATGGAATGTGGAATTGAATCTGGAATGGAATGTGGAACGGAATGTGGAATGCAATGGAAAGGAATGTCGAATGGAATGTGTAATTCAACGGAGTGGAATGGAATGTACAACGGAATGTGGAATTGAATGGAATGGAATGTATAATGTAATGGTATGAAATGTGGAATGCAATATGGAATGGAGCGTGGAATGGAATGTGGAATGGAATGTCCAATGGAATGTGGAATGGAATGTAATACAATGTGGAATGGAATGGAATGGAATGTGGAAAAGAATGTGGAATGGAATGTGCAATGAAATGGAATGGAATGTGGAATGGAATGTACAATGGAATGTGGAATGGAATGTGAAATGGAATGTTGAATGGAATGTGGAACGGAATGAAATGGAATGTGGAAATGAATGGAATGGAAGGTGTAATGGAGTGGAATGGAATGGAAAACAGAATGGAACGAGGAATGGAATGTGGAATGGAATGTGGAATGAAATGTGCAAGGGAAAGGAATGGAATGTGGAAAGGAATGGAATGAAATATGGAATGGAAAGTGGAATCGAATGTGGAATGGAATGTGGAATGGAATGTGGAATGGAGGGGAATCCACTGTGGAAAGGAATGTGAAAAGGAATGTAATGAAACATGGAATGCAATGTGGAATGGAATGGAATGGAATTTAATGTGGAATGCAAAGTGGAACGGAATTGAATGGAATGTGAAATGGAATGTGGAATAGAATGGAATGGAATGTGGAGTGGAATGGAATGGAAGGTAGAATGGAATGTGGAATGGAATGGAATTGAATGTGGAATGGAATGTGGAATGGAATGGAATGGATTGTGGAAAGGAATGGAATGGAATGTGGAATGGAATGTGCAATGGAATGGAATGGAATGTGGAATAGAATGGAATGGATTGTGGAAAGGAATGGAATGTAATGTGGAATGGAATGTGGAATGGAATGGAATAGATTGTGGAATGGAATGGCATGGAACGGTATGGAATGCGGAATCGGATGGAATGGAGTGTTGAATAGAGTGTGGAATGGAATGGAATTGAACATGGAATGGAACACGCAATGGAACGTGGAATGGAACGTGGAATGGGATGTGGAATGGAATTGAATGGAAGGTGGAATGGAAGGTATTCGAATATGGAATGGAATGTGGAATGGAATAGAATGGAAAACAATTTGGAATTGAATGTTATGGAATGTGGAATGGAATGGAATGTGGAAGGGAATGTGGATTGAAATGTTGAATGGAATGTGGAATGGAATGGAATGGAATGTGGAATGGAATGTCGAGAGGAATGGAATGGTATGCAGAATGGAATGTGGAGGGGAATGGATTGCAATGTGTAATGGAATGCAATGGAATGTGGAATGTAATGTGGAATGGAATACAATGGAATGTGGAAGGGAATGTTGAATGGAATGTGGAATGGAATGGAAAGGAATGTGGAATGGAATATGGAATGGAACTTGGAATGGAATGGAATTTAATGTGGAAGGGACTGTTGAAGGGAATGTGGAATGGAATGTGCAATGGAATGGAATGGAATGTGGAATGGAATGTTGTACGGAATGTTGAATGGAATGCAAAGGAATGTGGAATGGAATGTGGAAAGGAATGTGGAATGGAATAGAATGTAATATGGAATGGAATGTGGAATGAAATGCGGAATGGAGTGTGGAATGGAATGTGGAATGGAGTGTGAAATGGAAAGTGGAATGGAGCGGAATGGAATGTGAAATGGAATGTGGAATGAAATGTGGAATGGAATGTGGAAAGGAAAGTTGTATGGAATGGAATGGAATGTGGATTGAAACGAGGAATGTTAATGGATGGAACTTGGAATAGGACGTAGAACGGAACGTGGAATGGACTGTGGAATGGAATGGAAGGGAATGTGGAATTGAATGAAATGCAATGTGTAATGGAATGGAAAGGAATGTGGAATGGAATGTGGAATGGAATGTGGAAGGGAATGGAATGGCATGTGGAATGGAATGTGGAGAGGAAAGAAATGGTATGTGGAATGGAATGTGGAGTGGAATGGAATGGAATTGGAATGGAATGCAATGGAATGTGGAAGGGAATGTTGAGTGGAATGTGGAATGGAATGAGGAATGGAATGTAATGGAATGTGGAATGGAATGTGGAATGGAATGGAATTCACTATGGAAGGGAATGTTGAATGGAATGTGGAATGGAATGTGAAATGAAATGTGGAATGGAATGTGGAAAGGAATGTGGAGTGGAACGGAATGGAATGTGTAATGGAATGTGGACTGGAGTGTTTAATGGAACGTGGAATGCAACGGAATGGAATGTGGAATGGAATGGACTGGAATGTGGAATGGAATGTGGAATGGAATGTTGAATGGAATTTGGCAAGGATTGGAAAGTGGAAAGTAATGGAATGGAATGGAATAGAATGTGCAATGGAATGTGGAATGGAATGGAATGCAATGTGGAATGGTTTGTGGAATTGAATGGAATGGAAAGTGGATTGGAACGTCAAATGGAACGTGGAATGGAAAGTGGAATGGAATGCCGAATGGAATGGAATGGAATGTGGAATGGAATGGGATGGAATGTGGACTGGAATGTGGAAAGGAATGTGGCATGGAATGGACAGACATGTGGAATGGAAAGTGGAATGGAATGTGGAATGGAATGTGGAGTGGAACGGAATGGAATGTGTAATGGAAGGTGGAGTGGAGTGGGTAATGGAATGTGGAATGGAACCCAAAGGAAAGTGGAATGGAATCTGCAATGGAATGTGGAATGCAAAGTAAAATGGAATGGAATGGAATGTGGAGTGAAACGTGGAAAGGAATGTGGCAGAGACTGGAATGTGTAAAGTAATGGAATGGAATGTGGAATAGAATGGAATGTTATGTGCAATGGAATGTGAAATGGAATGGAATGGAATGTGGAATGGTGTGTGGAATGGAATGGAATGGAAAGTGGGTTGCAATGTAGAATGGAATGTGGAATGGAACGTGGAATGGAAGGTCGATTGTAATGTAATGGAATGTGGAATGGAATGGAAAAGAATGTGGAATGGAATGTGGAATTGAACGGAATGCAATGTGGAATGGAATGTGAAAAGCAATGTGGACTGCAATGTGGAATGGAATGTGCAGTGTAATGCCATGGAATGTGGAATAGAATGGAATGGATTGTGGAATGAAGTGTGTAATGCAATGGAATGAAATGTGGAATGGAATGGAATGGAATGGAATGTGGAATGGAATGCAACGGAATGTGGAATGGAATGGAATGGAACGAGGAATGGAATGTTTAATGGAATGGAATGAAATGTGGAATGGAACGTGGAATGGAATGTGGAAAGCAATGGAATGGAATGTGGAATGGAACGAGAAATGGAATGTGGAATGGAATGGATTGGAATGTGTGATGGAGTGTGGAATGTAATGGAATGGAATCTCGAATGAAAGAGAATGGAATGGGATATGGCATGAAATTCAATGGAAAGTGGAATGGAAAGGAGTGGAATGTGGAATGGAAGGGAATGATATAGAATGTGGAATGGAATGGAATGGAAAGGAAAGTGGAATGGAATGGAATTGAAACTGGAATGGAATGGAAAGTGGAATGGAATGGAATGTGGAATGGAATGGAATGTGGAATGGAAAGGGATGGAATGAAGAATTGATTGTGCAAAGGAGTGGAATGGAATGTGGAATGGAATGTAACAGAATTTGAAATGGAATGTGGAATTGAATGTGGAATGAAATGGATAGGAATATGGAATGGAATTGGGAATGGAAAGGAATGGAATGTGGAACGGAAGGGAATGAAATGGAATATGGAATGGAAAGGAATGGAATGGAAATGAAAGTGGAATGGAATGGAATTGAATGTGGAATGGAATGAAAATTGGAACGGAAAGAATGTGGAATGGAATGGAATGGAGTGTGGAATGGAATGGGATGGAATGAGGAATTAATTGTGGAAAGGAGTGGAATGGAATGTGGATTGGAATGTGGAATGGAATGTAATGGAATGTGGAATGGAATGTGGAGCGGAATGTGGAATGGAATGGATAGGAATGTTGAATGGAATGGGGAATGGAATGTGGAATGGAAGGGAATGAAACGTGGAAGGGAATGTGGAATGGAAAGTTGAATGGAACGTGGGATGGAAAGTGGAATGGAATGGAATGGAATGCGGAATGGGAAGTGGAATGGAAAGTGGAATGGAACGTGGAATGGAATGTGGAATGGAATGGAATGGAACGTGGAATGGAATATGGAATGGAACGTGGAATGGAAAGTGGAACGGAATGGAATGGAACGTGGAATAGAAAGTGGAATGGAATGTCGATTGGAACCTGGAATGGAATTTGGAATGGAATGTGGATTGGAAAGGAATGGAAAGTGGAATGGATTGGAATGGAATGTGGAATGGAATGGAATGGAATGCGGAATGGCATGTGGAATGGAATTGAATGGAATGTGGAATAGATTCTGTAATGGAAAGGAAAGGAATACGCAAAGGAATGGAATGGTATGGAATGTGAAATGGAATGGAATGGAATCTGGAATGGAATGTGGAATGGAAAGGAATGAAACGTTAAATGGAAGGATGAATGGAACTTGGAATGGAATGTGGAAGGCAATGGAATGGAATCTGGAATGGAAAGGAATCTATGTGGAATGGAATGTGGAATGAAATTCAATGGAATGCGGAATGGAAAGAAATGGAATGTGGAATGGAAGGGAATGGAATGGAATGTGGAATGGAATGGAATGGAATGAGGAAAGGAATGCAATGGAATGGGGAATGAAATGTGGAATGGAATGTGGAATGAAATGGAACGGAATGTGGAATGGAATTTGGAAAGGAACGTGGAACGGAATGGAGTGGAATGTGGAATGGAATATGGAATGGAATGGAAAGGAATGTGGAATTAAATGGAGTGGAAAATGAAATGGAATATGAAATGAAAAGTGAAATGGAATGTGGAATGTAATGTGGAAAGGAATGGAATGGTTTGTGGAATGGAATGGAATGGGATGTGGAAAGGAATGTGGAAAGGAACGTGGAAAGGAATGGAGTACAATGTGGAATGGAAGGTGGAATAGAATGGAATAGAATGTGGAAAAATCATGGAATGGAACATGGAATGCAACGTGGAATAGAACGTGGAAGGGAATGGAATGCAAAGTGGAATGGAACGTGGAATGGAACGTGGAATGGAACGTGGAATGGAATGGAATGGAATGTGGAATGGAATGCGGAATGGAATGGAATGGAAAATGGAAGGAGACGTGGAAATGAATGGAATGGAAGGTGGAATGGAAGGGAATCAAACGTGGAATGGAATATGCAATGCAATGTGGAGAGCAATGTGGAAAGGAATGTGGTATGGAAAGGAATGGAATGTGGAATGGAATGGAATGGAATGCGGAATTGAAGGAAATGGAATGGTATGGAATGAGGAATGGAATGGAATGGAATGTGGAATGGAATGTGGAATGGAATGGAATGGAACGTGTAAGAGAATGTGGATTGGAATGTGGACAGGAACATGGAATGGAACAAGGAAAGGAATGGAATGGAATGTGGAATGGAATATGGAATTGAACGGAATGTGGAATGGAATGGAATGGAATGCAATGGAACTTGGAATTTACCGGAGAATTGTTTGGAATGGAATGTGGAATGGAATGTGGAATGGAATGTGGAATGGAATACAAGGCAATCTGGAATGGAATGTCGAATGGAATGGAATGGATTGTGGAATGGAATATGGAATGGAATGTAATGGAATGTGGAATGGAATGTGGGATGGAACGTAATGGAATGAGGAATGGAACGGAATGGAATGTGGAATAGAATGTGGAAAGGAATGTGGACTAGAAAGTGGAATGGAATGGAATGGAATGTGGAAAGGAACGTGGAATGGAATTGAATGGAACGCGCAAAGGAATGTGGAATGCAACGTGGAATGCAATGTGAAACGGAATGTGGAATGCAACGTGGAATGGAATGTGGAATGGAATGGAATGGAATGGAATGTGGATTGGAATGGAAATGATTGTGGAATGGAATGGAATGGAATGTGGAATAGAATGTGGAATGGAAAGGAATGGAATGTGGATTCGTATGTGGAATGGAATGTGGAATGAAAAGGAATGGAACGTGGAATGGAACGTTGATTACAATGGAATGGAACATCGAATGGAACGTGGAATGCCACGTGAAATGGAATGTGTCATGGAACGTGGAATGCCATGGGCAATGGAATCTGGAATGGAATGTGAAATGTAATGGAATGGAAAGTGGAATGGAATGTGGAATGGAATAGAATGGAACGTGGAATGGAATGTGGAATGGAATATGGAATGGAACGTGGAATGAAACGTGGAATGCAATGGAATGGATTGTGTAATGGAATGGAATGGAATGTGGAAGGGAAGGTGGAATGGAATGGAATGGAATCTGGAATGGAATGTAAAGGAATGGAACGTGAAAAAGAACATGGAATGCAACGTAGAATGGAACGCGGAATGGAATCAAAAAGAATGTGGAATGGAAGGTAATGGAATGTGGAATGGTTTGTGGAATGGAATGGAATGGAATATGGACTGTTATGGAATGGAACATGGAATGGAACGTGGAATGGGATGGCATGGAATGTGGAATGGAACTTGCAATGGAATGTGAAGTGGAACGTGGAATGGAACGTGGAATGGAATGGAATCGAATGTGGAATGGATTGTATAGGAATGCTGAATGGTATGGAATGGAATGAGGAATGGAATGAAATAGAATGCAATGGAATGTGGAATTGAATGGAATGTAAAGTGGAATGGAAAGGAATGTAAAATGGAATGGAATGGAATGGAATGGAAGGTGGAATGGAATGTGAAATTGAATGTCGAAAGGAAGGTGGAATGGAATGGAATGGAACGTGGAATTGAACGTGGAATGGAACGTGGAATGAAATGGAATGGAATGTTGAATGGAATGGATTGGAATGTGGAATTGAATGGAATGGAATATCGAATGGAACGTGGAATGGATTGGAAAGGAACGTGCAATGGAACCTCTAATGGAACGTAGAATGGAACATGGAATGGAATGGAATGGAACGTCTAATGGAAAGTAGAATGGAACGTGGAATGGAATGGAATGGAACGTGTAATGGAATGATAAATGGAATTTGGAATGTAATGGAATGGAACATGGAATGGAATGGAATGAAATGTGGTATGGAATGTGGAATGGAAAGGAATGGAATGTGGAATGCAATGTGGAATGGAATGGAATGGAATGAAAAAGGGAATGTGGAATGCAATGTGGAATGGAACGAGGAATGGAATGTGCAATGAAATGGAATGGAATGTGGAATGGAATGTTGAATGGAATGGAATGGAAAGATGAATGCAGTGTGAAATGGAATGGAATGGAATGTGGAGTGGAATGTGGAATGGAATGGAATGGAATGTGGAATGGAATGTGGAATGCAATGGAATGGATTGTGGAATGGATTGTGGAATGCAAAGTGGAATGGAATGTGGAAGGGAATGTGGAATGGAACGTGGAATGGAATGGAATGGAACGTGGAATGGAGTGGAATGGAACATGGAATGGAACGTGGAATGGAAAGTGGAATGGAATGTGGAATGCAACGTGGAATGGAATGTGCATTGCACTGTGGAATGGAACGTGGAGTGGAATGGAAAGGAATGTGTAATGGAACTTGGAATGGAATGGAAAGGAACGTGGAATGGAACGTGCAAAGGAACGTGCAAAGGAACGTGTAATGGAATGTGGAATGGAACTTAGAATGCAACGTACAATGGAATGTGGAACGGAACGTGGAACGGAATGGAATGTAAAGTGGAATGGAACGTGGAATGAATCGTAGAATGGAATGTGGAATGGAACTTGGAATGTAAAATACAATGGAAAGTGGAATGGAACATGGAATGGAATGGAAAGGAAAGTGGATTGGAAAGTGGAATGGAATGGAATGGATCATGGAATTGAACGTGGAAGGGAATGGAATGGATTGCAGAATGGAATGAGGAATGAAATTGAGTGGATTGTGCAATGGAATGTGGAATTGAATGGAATGGAATGGAATGGAATGGAATGTGGAATGGAATCTGGAATTGAATGTGGAATGGAACGTGGAATGGAATGGAACGGAACGTGGAACGGAATGTGGAACGGTATGGAATGGAGTCTGGAATGTAACGTGGAATGGAATGGAAGGTGGAATGGAATGTGGAATGTAACGGAATGGAATAGAATGTGGAATGGAATGTGGAATGGATAGTGGAATGTAATGGAAGGGAATGGAATGGAATTGAATGTGGAATGGAATGTGGAAAAGAATGTGGAATGGAATGTGGAATGGAACTGAAAGGAATGTGGAATGGAATGTGGAATGGAATGGAATGGAACGGAATGGATTGTGGAATGGAATGGAACGGAATGGATTGTGAAACGGAATGTGGAATTCATCGTGGAATGGAATGAAATTGAACGTGGAATTGGATGGAATGGAATGTTGAATGGAACGTGGAATGAAATGGAATGGAACTTCGAATAGAACATGGAATGGAACCTGGAATGGAATGTGGAATGGATCATGCATTGGAATGTGGAATGGAATGTGTTAAGGTAAGTGGAATGGAAAGGAATGGAAAGTGGAGTGGAACGTGGAATGGAATGGAATGGAATGGAACGTGGAATGGAATGCACAATGGATTGTGCAACTAAACATGAAATGGAATGTGAAGTGGATTGGAATGTAATGTGGAATGGAATGTGGAAGGGAACGTGGAATGCAATGCAAGGCAATGTGGACTGGAATGTGGAATAGAATGGAATGGAATTTAGAATGAAACGGAATGGAATGTGGAATTGAACTTGGAATGGAATGTGGAAAAGAACGTGAACGGGAATGGAAAGGAATGTGCAATGGAACGTGGAATGGAACTGAAAGGAAAGTGGAATGGAACTTGAAATGGAAGGTGGAATGGAACGTGGAATGTAATGTGGAATGCAGCGTTGAATTGAATGTGGAATGAAATGTGGAATGGGATGGAATGGAATATTGAACGGAAAGTGGAGTGAAATTGAAAGTAAGGTGCAATGGAATGGAATGGAATAATGAATGCAATGTGGAATGGAACAGAATGGAATGTGGAGTAGAAGATGGTATGGAATGGAATGGAATGTGGAATGGAATAGAATGGAATGATATGGAATGTGGAATGGAATGGAATGGAATGTGAAATATAACGTGGAATTGGAAGGAATGGAATGTGGAATGGAATGTGGAATGGAACGTGGAATGGAACGTGGAATGGAATACAATGGAATGTGGAATGCAAAGTTTAATGAAATGTGGAATGAAATGTGGAGTGGAACGTGGAATAGAACGTGGAATGGAGTGGAATAGAACTTGGAATGGAACATGGAATGGAAGGTGGAATAGAGAGTTGAATGGAATGTGGAATGGAACGTGGAATGGAATGGAAGGAAACGTGGAATGGTACGTGGAACGAAATGGAATGCCACGCTGAATGCAATGTGGAATGGAATGTGGAATGGAACGTGGAATGGAATGGAATAGAACGTGCAATGTAATGGGATGGAATGTGGAATGGAATGGAATGGAATGTGGTATGGAATGGAATGGAATGTTGAATGGAATGGATTGGAATGTTGAATGGAATGTGGAATGGAATGCAATGGAATGTGGAATGGAATGTGGAATGGAATGGAATGGAATGCGGAAGGGAAAGTGGAATGGAATGGAATGTAGAATGGAATGGAATGGAATATGGAATGGAATGTGGAATGGAATGTGAAGGAGCACGTGGAATGGAACGGAGTGCAATGTGGAATGGAATGTAGAATGGAATGTGAAATGGACCATGGAATGGAATGCAAAGAGGAGGGAATGGAACATGGAATGGAATGGAATGGAATGTGGAATCGAAATTGGAACGGAACGTGAAAAGGAAAGTGGAATGCAAAGTGGAATGGAATGGATTGGAATGTGGAATGGAACCTGCAATGGAATGGAATGGAACGTGGGAAAGAATGTGGAATGGAACGTGGAATGGAATGTGCAAAGGAATGTGGAATGGAATGTGGGATGGAATGGAATGGAAAGTGCAATGGAACGTGGAATGGAATGGAACGGAATGTGGAATGGAAAGTGGAACGGAATGGAATGGACTGTGGAATGGAATGTGGAATGGAATGTGGAAAGGAATGGCATAGAATATGGAATGGAATGTGAAATACAATGTGGAACGGAATTGAATAGAATGGAATGCAATGTGGAATGGAAAGTGGAAAGGAATGTGGAATGGAATGTGAAATGGAAAGGAATGGAATGTGGAATTTAATGTGGAATGGAATGTAGAAAGGAACGTGGAAGGAAATTGATTGGTACGGAATGGATTCTCAAATGAAATATGGAATGGAATGTGGAATGGAACGTAGAATGAAATGGATTGGAACGTGGAATGGGATGGAATGGAATGTGGAATGAAACGTGGAATGGAATGGAATTTAACGTGGAATGGAAGGTGGAAGGGAACTTGGAATGGAATGTGGAAAGGAACGTGGAATGGAATGTGCAATGGAATGTGAAATGGAACGTGATATGGAAAGGAATGGAAAGTAGAGTGGAACGTGGAATGGAATGGAATGGAACGTGGAATGGAACATGTAATGGAACGTGGAATGGAACATGGAACGGAACTTGGAATGCCATGAAATGGAACGTTGAATGGAATGGAATGGAATGTGGAATGGAACGTGGAATGGAATGGAATGTAACGTGGAATGCAGTGTGGAATGGAAGGTGGAAGGGAACTTGGAATGGAATGTGGAAAGGAATGTGGAATGCAATGAGCAATGGCATGTGGAATAGAGCGTGAAATGGAAAGGAATGGAAAGTAGAATGGAACGTGGAATGGAATGGAATGGAATGTAGAATGGAACATGGAATGGAATGTGGAATGGAACCTGGAATTCAATGGAATGGAATGTTGAATGCAATGGAATGGAATGTGGAATGGAATGGAAAGGAATACGGAATGGAACGTGGAATGCAATGGAATGGAATGTTGAATGGAATGGAATGGAATGTGGAATGGAATGGAATGGTATATGGAATGTAACGTGGAATGGAATGGAATGGAACGTGGAAAGGAACTTGGAATGGGACCTCTAATAGAACGTAGAATGGAAGATGGAAAGGAATGGAATGGAACGTCTAATGGAATGTAGGATGGAAAGTGGAAAGGAATGGAATGGAACCTGGAATGGAATGTGAAATGTAACAGAATGGAACGTGGAATGGAATGTGGTATGGATTGTGCAATGGAATGGAATGGAATGTGTAATGGAATGTGAAATGAGATGCGGAATGGAATGGAAAGGAATGTGGAATGGAATGTGGAATGGAATGGAATGGAATTTAGATTGCAATGTGGAATGGAATGTGGAATGGAAAGGGATGGAATGTGGAATGGAATGTGAAATGCAATGGAATGAAATGTGGAATGGAATGTGGAAAGTAATTTGGAATACAAAGTGGAATGGAATGGAATGGAATGTGTAATGGAACGTGTAATGGAATGGATTGGAACGTGGAATGGAACGTGGAATAGAACGTGGAATGGAACGTGGAATGGAATGTGGAATGCAGCGTGAAGTGGAATGTGGAATGGAAAGTGGAATGGAATGGAATGGAATGTGGAATGCAATGTGGAATGGAATGGAAATGAATGTGGAATAGAATGTGGAATGGAATGAAATGGAATGCGGAATGGAAGGCAATGGAATGGTATGGAACATGGGATGCAATGGAATGGAATGTGGAATGGAATGTGGAATGGAATGGAATGGAATGGAATGGAACTTGGAATTTACCAGGGAATTGTTTGGAATGGAATGCGGAATGGAATGTGGAATGGAATACAAGGCAATGTGGAGTGGAATGTGGAATGAAATGGAATGGATTGTTGAATGGAATATGGAATGGAATGTAATGGAATGTGGAATGGAATGTGGGATGGAACGTAATGGAATGTGGAATGGAACGGAATGGAATGTGGAATGGAATGTGGAATAGAAAGTGGAAGGGAATTGAATGGAATGTGGAAAGGAACATGGAATGGAATGGAATGGAACATGCAAAGGAATTTGGAATGGACTGTGGAATGGAATGTGAAACGGAATGTGGAATGCAACGTGGAATGGAATGTGGAATGGAATTGGGATTGGAATGGAATGGAATGGAATGTGGAATGGAATGGAAATGAATGTGGAAAGTAATGGAATGGAATGTGGAATAGAATGTGGAATGGAAAGGAATGGAATGTGGAATCGAATGTGGAATGCAATGTGGAATGAAATGGAATGGAAAGTGGAATGGAACGTGGACTGCAATGTAATAGAACTGCGAATGGAACGTGGAATGCAACGTGAAATGGAATGTGGCATGGAACATGGAATGCCATGGGAAATGGAATCAGGAATGTTATGTCAAATGTAATGGAATGGAAAGTGGAATGGAATGAGGAATGCAATAGAATGGAACGTGGACTGGAATGTGGAATGGAATATGGAATGGAACGTGGAATGAAACGTGGAATGCAATGGAATGGAATGTGTAATGGAATGGAATGGAATGTGGAAGGGAGGGTGGAATGGAACATGGAATGGAATGCAATGGAATTTGTAATGGAATGGAATGGAATGTGAAATGCAAAGTGGTATATAACGTGGAATATAACGTGGAATGGAGTGCAATGGGATTTGGAATGGAATGGAGTGGAGTGTGGAATTCAATGGAATGGAATGTGGAATGCAACATAGAATGGAATGGAATGTGCAATAGAATGTGGAATGGAATGGGATGGAATCTGGAATGGAATGGAATGGAATGGAACACCAAAAAGAACGTGGAATGCAATATGGAATGGAATGTGGAATGGACCGGAAAAGAATGTGTAATGGAAGGTAATGGAATGTGGAATTTAATGTGGAATAGAATAGAATGCAATGGAATGGAATATGGACTGTTATGGAATGGAAAGAAACGGAACGTGAAAAGGAAAGTAGAATGGAACAACTAATGGAATGTAGAATGGAATGTGGAATGGAATGGAATGGAACATCTAATGGAAAGTAGAATGGAACGTGGAATGGAATGAAATGGAATGTGGAATGGAATGCAACGGGGAATGGAATGGAATGGAATGTGGAATGGAATGTGGTATCGGATGTGGAATGGAAAGGAATGGAAGGTGGAATGGAATGTGGAATGGAATGGAATGGAATCGGAAAGGGAATGTGGAATGCAATATGGAATGAAATGTGGAATGGAATGTGGAATGAAATGGAATGTAAAGCGGAATGGAATGTGGAATGGAATGGAATAGAATGTGGAATGGAATGGAATCGAATTTTATATGCAATGGAATGGAATGTGGAATGGAAGCTTGAATTGAATGTGTAATGTAACGTGGAATGGAACGGAACGGAATGTGGAATGGAATGGAATGGAATGTGGAAAGGATTCTGAAATGCAATGTGGAATGGAATGTGAAATGGAATCTGGAATGGAATGCAATGGAACGTGTAATGCAATGGAATGGAAAGTGGAATGGAAGGTGGAATGTAATGGAATGGAATGTGGAATGGAACGTGGAATGGATTGTGGAATGGAATGGAATGGAACGTGGAGTGGACCATGGACTGGAACTTGGAATGGAATGAGGAATGGAATGGAATTGAATGTGGAATGGAATGAGGAATGGAATGGAATTGAATGGAAAGTGGAATGGAATGAGGAATGGAAAGGAATTGAATGGAATGTGAAATGGAATGTGGAATGAAATGGAATGGAATGTGGAATGCAATGGAATGGAATGTGGAATGGAATGTGCAATGGAATGTGGAATGGAACCTGAAATGCAATACAATGGAACGTGTAATGGAATGGAAGGGAATGTGTAATGGAATGTGGAAGGGAATGCAAAGGAATGTGGAATGGAACGTGGAATGGATCGTGGAATGGAATGGAATGGAACATGTTGTAGAACGTGGAAAGTAACTTGGAATGGAAAGTGGAGTGGAATGTAGATTGCAACGTGGAATGGAACGTGGAATGGAATGGAATGGAAGGTGGCATGGAAAGTGGAATGAAAGGTGGAGTGGAAAGGAATGGAATGTCTAATGGAATGGAATTTAATGTGGAAGGGAATGTGGAATGGAATGTGGAACGGAATGTAATGGAATGTAGAATAGAATGTGAAATAGAATGGAAAGGAGTCAGGAATGGAATGGAATGGAATGGTATGGATTGTGGAATGGAATGGAATGGAACGTCGAATGGAAAGTGGAATGGAACGTTTAATGGAAAGAGGAATGGAAATTCATGGAATGTGGAATGGAAGAGAATGGAATGTGGAATGGAATGTGGAATCTAATGTGGATGGAATGGAATGGTATGGAATGTGGACTGGAATGGAATGGAATAGATTGGAATGTGGAAAGGAAAGGAAAGGAATGGAATGTGGAATGGAATGCAATGGAATATGGAATGAACGGAATGGAATGGAATATGGAATGGAATGGAATGGAATGGATTATGGAATGGAATGGAATATGGAATGGAATGGAAAGGAATGGAATGCGGAAAGGTATTGAATGGAAGATGGAAAGGAAAGTAGTGCAATGGAATGGAATGGATTAGAATGGAATGTGGAATTGAATGGAATGAAAAGTGGAATGAAATGGAATGGAATGTGTAATGCAAAGGAATGGAACGTGTAATGGAGTGAAATGGAACGTGGAATGGAATGGAAAGTGGAATGTAATGGAATGGAATGTGGAATGGAACATTTACTAGAACGTGGAAAGCAATGGAAAGAGGAATGTAATGTAATGGAATGTGGAATGGAACATGGAATGGAACGTGGAATGGAATGGAATGGAAAGTCGAATGGAATGGAATGGAATGTGGAATGGAAAGTGGAATTTATCGTGGATTGGAAAGTGGAATGGAATGTGGAATGGAATGGAATGGAATGTGGAATGGAATGTGGAATGGAATGTGCAATGGAATGTGGAATGGAATGTGGAATGAAATGTGGAATGGAATGTGCAATGGAATGCGGAAAGACATGTGGAATGGAATGTGGAATGGAAAGTGAAGAGGAATGGAAAGAAATGTGGAATTGAATGGAATGGAAATTGGAATGGAATGGAATGGAACGTGGAAAGGAATGGAATGGAAAGTGGAATGGAACGGAAAGGAACGTGGAATGGAATGTGGAATGGAAAGTGGAATGGAATGTGGAATGGAAAGTGGAAAAGAGTGGAATGGAATGGGGAATGGAATGGAATGGAAATTGGAGTGGAATGCAATGGAACGTGGAATGGAATGGAATGGAAAGTGGAATGGAACTTGGAATGGAATGGAAAGGAACGTGGAATAGATTGTGCAATCTAACGTGCAATGGAACATGGAATTGAATGGAATGAAATGTGGACTGGAATATGGAAAGTAATGTGGAATGGAATGTGGAATGGAATGTGGAATGGAATGTGTAATGCAATGTAGAATGGATTGTGCAATTGAATGGGCAAAGGAATGTGGAATGGAATGTGCAATGGGACGGAATGGAATGTGAAACGGAATGTGGAATGGAATGTGGAATTGAACGTAGAATGGAATGAAATGTAATGGAATGGATTGTGAAATGGAATGTAGAATGGAGTGGAATGGAATGTGGAACGGAATGTAATGGAATGGAACGTGGAAGGGAATGTGCAATGGAATGTGGAAGGGAACGTAGAATGGAAAGGAATGGAAAGTGGAGTGGAGCATGGAAAGGAATGGAGTGGAACGTGTTATCGAATGTGGAATAGACTGTGGAATGGAAAATGAAATGGAACGTGGAATGGATTGGAATGGCATGTGGAATGGAATGTGGAATAACATGTGGAGTGAAATGCAACACAATGTGGAATGGAATGTGGAATGGAAAGTAATTGAATGTGGAATGGAATGTGGAATGGAATGCAACGGAAAGTGGAATGGAATGGAATGGAATGTCGAATAAAATTTGCAATGGAATGCAAAGGAATCCAGAGTGCAATGGGTTGGAATGGAATAGAATGCAATGGAATGGAATGGAATGGAATGGTATGGGATGGAACATGGAATGGAATATGGAATGGAACGTGGAATGGAAAGTGGAATGGAATGGAATGGAATGGAATGGTATGGGATGGAACGTATAATGGAACATGGGATGGAACGTGGAATGGAACGTGGAATGGAACATGGAAAGGAAAGTGGAATGGAAAGTGGAATGGAACGGAATGGAATGTGGAATGGAAGGGAATGGAATGTGGAATGGAATGTGTAAAGGAAAGGAATGGAATGGAATGGAATGGAACGTGGAATGGAAAGTGGAATGTAACGTGGAATGGAAAGTGGAATGTAACGTGGAATGTAATGTGGAATGGAATGGAATGGAATGTGGAATAGAAGGGAATGGAATGTGGAATGGAATGTGTAATGGAATGGAATGGAATAGAATGGAATGGAATGTGCAATGGAATGCAATGGAATGCGGAATGGAATGTGGAATGGACTGTGGAATGGAATGTAGAATGGAATGGAATGGACTGGAATGTGGAATGGAATGGAATGGAATGGAATGAAAAAGAATGGAATGGAATGTGGAAGGGAACGTGAAATGGAATTTAATTGAATGTGGAAAGGAATGCTATGGAATGGAATTCGGAACTGTATGGAATTGAATGTCTAATGGAATGGAATGGAAGGTGGAATTGAATGGAATCGAAAATGAAACGGAATGGAATGGAATGTGGAATGGAACGTGGAATGGGATGCAATGGAATGTCGAATGGAACATAGAATGGAATGTGTAATGGAATGTGGACAGGAACGAGGAGTAGAATGTGGAATGGAATGTGGAATGGAAAGTGGATTGGAATGGAATGGAACGTGGAATTGAGTGGAATGGGTGTGGAATGGTATGTAATTGAATGTGGAATGGAATGTGGAGAGGAATGGAATGCAGTATGGAATGAAATGCAGAATGGAATGGAGTTGAATATGGAATTGATTGTGGAATGGAAGGTGGAGTGTTACGTGGAATGGAATGGAATGAAAGGTGGAATGGAATGTGGAATGGAATGTGGACTGGAATGGAATCGAATGTGGAATGGAATGAACTGGAATGTCAATTAGAATGTGGGCTGGAATCGAATGCAATGTGGAATGGAATGTGGAATGAAATCGAATTGAACGTGTAATGGAATGTGGAGTGGAATGTGGAATGGAATGGAATGTGATGTGGAATGGATTGTGGAATGCAACGTGGAATGGAACGGAATGGCATGTGAAATGGAATGTGGAATGAAATGTAATGGAATGTGGAACGTAATGTGGAATGGAATGTGGAATGCCATGTGGAGTGGAAGGTGGAATGGAATGGAATGGAACCTGGAATATAACTTGGAATGGAATCTCGAATTGAACATGGAATGGAATGTGGAATAGTGCATGGAATGGAAAGAGGAATGGAATGTGGAATGGAACTTGGAATGGAATGGAATGGAATGTGGTATGGAACGCGGAATGGAATTCAATGGAAAGTGAAATGGAACGTGGAATGCAATGTGGAATGGAATGGAATGGAACGTGGAATGGAATGTGGAATGAAATGTGGAATTCAAAGTAATGGAAAGTTCAATGGCATGGAATGGAATGTGGAATGGAATGTGGAAAGGAATGGAATGGAAAGTGGAATAGAAAGTGGAGAAGAATGGAAAGGAATCAGGAAAGGAATGGAAAGGAAGGGTATGGAATGCCAAATGGAATGCAATGGAACGTGGGATGGAAAGTGGAATGGAACGTAAAATGGAATGTGGAATGGAATGGAATGGAATGTGGAATGGAAGAGAATGCAATGTGGAATGGAATGTGGAATGGAAGGGATTAGAATGTGGAATGGACTGTTGAATGGAATGGAATTTAATGGAAAGGAATGTGGAATGGAGTGGAAAGGAATGTGGAATGGAAGGGAATAGAATGTGGAAAGGAATGTGGAAGGGAATGGAATGGAATGGAATGGAATGTGGAATCAAAAGGAACGCAGTGTGGAATGGAATGAAATGGAATGTGAAATGGAAATAACGAAATGTGGAAGGGAATGGCATGGTAAGGAATGTGGAAAGAAAAGGAATGGAATGGAATGGAATGGAATGGAATGTGGAATTGAATAGAATGGAATGTGGAAAGGAATGGAATAGAATGTGGAATGGAATGTCAAATGGAATGTGGAATGTAATGTGGAACGGAATGAAACAGAACGTGGAATTGAATGGAATGGAACGTGGAATTGAAAGGAAAAGAACGAGGAATGGAATGTGGAATGGAAGTGGAAGGTAACGTGGAATGGAATGGAATGGAACATGGAATGGAATGGAATGAAATCTGGAATGGAATGGAATGGAATGTGGAATACAATGGAATGGAAAGTGGAATGGAATGGAATAGAACTTGGAATGGAAATTAGAATGGAATGGAATGGAACGTGGAATGGAATGCCTAATGGAACGTGGAACGGAACGTGGAATTGAATGGAACGGAAAGTGGAATGGAATGTGGAATTGAATGTGGAATGTAATCAAATGGAATGTGGAATGGAATGGAATGGAATGTGGTACGGAATGTAGAATGAAATGGAATGGAATGTGGAATGGAATGGAATGTGGTATATCATGTGGAATGGAGTGGAATGGATTGTGGAATGAATGAGGAATGGAATGGAATGGAATGTGGAAAGGAATCTGGAATGGAAAGGAATGGAATGTGAAATGAAATGTGGAGTGGAAGGTGGAATGGAATGGAATGGAATATGGAAAGTAATGTACAATGGAATGGAAAGGAATGGAATGTCGAATGGAATGAAATTGAATGGAATGTGGAATGGAATGGAATGGAACGTGGAATGGAATGGAATGGAATGTGGAAAGAAATGGAATGTGGAAAGGAATATGGAATGGAATGGAAGGTGAAATGGAATGGATTATAATGGAATGTGGCGTGGAATGGATTGGAATGGTATGGAATGATATTTGGAATGGAAGGGAATGGAATGTGCAATTGAAAGGAATGGAATGTGAAATGGAAAGTGCAATTGAATGGAATGGAATGCAATGGAATTTGGAATGCAATGGAATGGAATGGAATTTGGAACGGAATGGAATGTGGAATGGAATGCAATGTGGAATGGAATGGAATGGAATGTGGAATGGAATGGAATGGAATGTCTAATGCAATATGGAATGGAATGGAGTGGAATTTCGATTGGAATGGAATGCGCAATGGAATGTGGAATAGAATGCAATGGAATGAGGAATGGAATGGAATGTTGAATGCAATGTGGAATGGAAAGTGAAATGGAAAGGAATGGAATGTGGAATGGAAAAGAATGGAATGGAATGTGAAGTGGAAGGTGGAATTGAATGGAATGGAACGTGGAAAGGAACGTGGAACGGAACGTGGAATGTGGAATGGAATGGAATGGAATGTGGAATGGAATGGAATGCAATGTGGAATGGTATGTGGAATGGAATGGAATGGAATGTTGAAAGGAATGTGGAATGGAATGTGCAATAGAATTTAATGTGGAAAGGAATGTGGAATGGAATGTCGAATGGAATGGAATGGAATGTGGAATGGAATGGAATGGAATGTGGAATGGAATGCGGAAAGGAATGGAATGGAATGTGGAATGGAATGCAATGGATTGTGGAGTGGAACGTGGAATGGAATGTGGAATGGGATGTGGAATGGAATAGATTGAAATGTGTATTGGAGAGGAATAGAATGTGGAATAGAATGGAATGGAATGGAACGTGGTATAGAATGGAATGGAATGGAATGAGGAAAAGAATGGAATGGAACGGAAGTTGGAATAGAATGTGGAATAGAATGGAATGTAATGTGGAAAGGAATGTAATGGAAAGTGGACTGGAATGGAATGGAATGTGGAATGGAATGGGATGGAATGAGGACTGGAATGGAATGGAATGTGGAATGGAATGGAACATAGAATTGAATGAAATGGAATGTGGAATGGAATGGAATGGAATGGGATGGAATGGAATGTGCAATAAAATGGAATGGAATGTGGAATGGAATGTGGAATGCAATGTGGAATGGAGTGGAATGGAATGTGGAATTAAATTTAAAGGAATGGAAAGTGGAATGGAATGTGGAATGGAATTGAATGAAAGGTGGATCGGAAGGGATTTGAACGTGGAATGGAATACAACGTGGAATGGAATGGAATGGAATGTGGATTGGAATGGAATGCAATGTGGAATGCAGTGGAAAGGAATGGAATGGAATGTGAAATGGAATGCGGAATGGAATTTGAAATGCAATGAATTGGAACATAGAATGGAATGAAATGGAACGTGTAAAGGAATGAAATGGAAAGTGGATAGCAATGTAATTGCATGTGGAAGGGAATGTGAAACGGAATGTGCAATCGAATGTGGAATGGAATGGAATGGAATGTGGAATGGACTATTGAATGAAATGCAATGGAATGTGTAATAGAATGTGGAAAGGAATGGAATGGAACGTGGCATGCAATGGAATGGAAAGTGAAATGGAACGGAATTTGGAATTGAATGTGGAATAGAATGTTGAATGGAATGGAACGGAATGTTGAATGAAATGTGGAACAGAATGAAATGGAATGTGGAATGGAATGTGGAATGGAATGTGGAATGGAATGTGGAAGGGAAAGTGGAATAGAATGTGGAATGGAATGGAATGGAATGTGGACTTCAATGCAGAATAGAATGAGGAATGGATTGTGGAGTGGCATGTGGAACTGAACGGAATGGAATCTGGAAAGGAATATGGAATGGAAAGTGGAATGGAACGTGTTATGGAACAGAATGGAATGTGGAATGTATCATGGAATGGAATGAAATAGAATGTGGTATGGAACGTGGAATGGAATGTGGAATGAATTGCGGAATGGAATGGAATAGAATGTGGAATGCAACGTAGAATAGAATGGAATGGAATGTGGAATGGAACGTGGAATGGAGTGCAATGGAATGTGCAATGGAATCTGGGAATGGAATGTGGAATGGATGGTGGAATGGAATGGAATGGAATGTGTAATGGAACATGGAATGGAATGTTGAATGGATGGTGGAATGGAATGGAATGGAATGTGTAATGGAACATGGAATGGAATGGAACAGAACGTGGAATGGAACATGGAATTTAACGCTGAATGGAATTTGGAATGGAACGTGGAATGGAGTGCAATGGAATGTGCAATGGAATCTGGGAATGGAATGTGGAATGGATGTTGGAATGGAATGGAATGGAATGTGAAATGGAACATGGAATGGAATGGAACAGAACGTGGAATGGTACATGTAATTTAACGCTGAATGGAATGTGGAAGGGAATGTGCAATGCAACGTAGAATGGAACGTGGAATGGAATGGAAAGGAAAGTGGAATGGAACGTGGAATGGAACGGAAAGAAACGTGGAATGGAATGTGGAACGGAATGTGGAATGGAACGGAAAGGAACTTGGAATAAAATGGGGAGTGGAAAGTGGAATGTAAAGTGGAATGGAATTGAATGGAATGTGGAATGGAATGTGGAATGGAATGTGGAATGGAAAGTAATGGAAAGGAATGTGGAATGGAATGTGGAAAGGAATGTGGAATGTAATGTGGAATAGAATGCAATGGAATGTGGAATGGAATGTGGAATGGAAAATAGAATGGAATGTAATGGATTGTGGAATGGAATGTGAAACATAAAGTGGTATGGAATGTGGAATGGAAGGTAATGCAATGTAGAATGGAATGTGGAATGGAATGTAGAATGGAAAGTTTAATGGAATGGAACGGAACATGGAATGGAACTTGGAATGAAACGTGGATTGGAAAGTGGAATGCCACATGGAATGGAAAGTGGAATGGAATGTGGAATGGAAAGTGGAATTTAGTGGAATGGAACGTGGAATGGAACATGGAATGGAGTGGAATGGAACGTGGATTGGAATGTGGAATGGATCGTGGAATGGAAAGTGGAATGGAATGGAATGGAAAGTGTATTGGATTGTGGAACGGAATGTGGAATAGAAAGTGGATTGGAATGTGGAATGGAATGTGGAATTGAAGGGAATGGAATGTGGAAAGGGATGTAATGGAATGTGGAATGGAATGGAATGGAACGTGGAGTGGAATGTTATGGAATGGAATGGAATGTGGAATGGAATTTGGAATGGAACGTGGAACTGAATGGAATGGAACGTCAAATGGAACGTGGAATAGAACGTGGAATGGAACGTGAAATGAAATGTGGAATGGAATGGAATAGAACGTGGAATGGAATGTGGAATGGAATGTGGAGTGGAATGGAATGGAATGTGCAAAGGAATGTGAACTAATGTGGAACGGAATGTGGAATTGAAAGGATTGGAAAGTGGAATGGAATGTGGAGAGGAATGGAATGGAATGTGGAATGGAATGTAATGGAACGTGAAGAGAATGTGGAATGGAATGTTGAATGGAATGCATAAGGGAATGTGTCATAGAATGTGAAATGTAACGTGGATGTAATGGAAAGGAAAGTGGAATGGAATGTGGAATGGAATGCTATGGAATATGGAAGTTAATGTGGAATGGTATGTGGAATGGAATGTGGAATGGAACGAAATGGAATTTGGAATGGAATGTGGAATTGAATGGAATGGAACGAGGAAGGGAATGTGGAATGGAATGTGGACTGCAATGTGGAAAGGAATGGAATAGAATGTGGAATGGAATGTGGAATGGAATGGAATGGAATGTGGAATGCAATGTGGAATAGAATGTGGAATTGAATGGAATGGAATATTGAAAGGAATGTGGACCGGAATGGAATGGAATAGAATGTGGAATGGAATGTGGAATGGAATGGAATGGAATGGAATGTGGAATGCAATGTGGAATAGAATGTGGAATTGAATGGAAAGGAATATTGAATGGAATGTGGAATGGAATGCAATGGAATGTGGAAGGGAATGTGGAATGGAAAGTGGAACGGAATGTAGAATAGAATGTGGAATGGAATGGAATGGAATGTGGAATGGAATGGAATGTGGAATGGAATGCGTAAGGGAATGTGGAATGGAATGTGGATTGGCATGTGGAATGGAACGGAATGGAATGGAAAGTGGAATGGAACGTGTTAAGGATTGGAATGGAATGTGGAATGCAATGTGCAACGGAATGTGGAATGGATCGTGGAATGGAATGCAATGGAATGTGAAATGGAACGTGGAATGGAATGGAATGGAATGTGAAATGTATCCTGGAAAGGAATGAAATGGAATGTGGAATGGAACTTGGAATGGAATGTGGAAAGGATTGTGGAAAGAATGGAATAAAATGTGGAATGCAACGTAGAATAGAATGGAATGGAATATGGAATGGTACGTGGAATGGAATGGAAAGTAATGTGGAATTGAACCTGGTAATGGAATGTGTAATGGAAAGGAATGGAATGTGTAATGGAACGTAGAATGGAATGGAACGGAACGTGGAATGGAAGAGGCAAAGGAACGTTGAATGGAATGTGGAATGGAATCTGCAATGGAATGTGGAAAGGAACGTGGAGTGGAATGGAATGGAAAGTGAAATGGAACGTGGAATGGAATGGAAAGGAACGTGGAATGGAATGTGGAATGGAATGTGGAATGTAACGTGGAATGGAATGGATTGGAATGTGGAAAGGAATGTTGAATACAAAGTGGAACGGAATGCTGAATGTAATCTGTAATGGAAAGGCAAGGAATGTGGAATGGAATGTAATGGAACATGAATTTGAACATGGAATTGAACGTGGAATGGAATGTCGAATGGAATGGAATGGAATGTCGAATGGAATGGAATGGAGTGTGGAATGGAAAGGAAAGAAACGTGCAATGGGACGTGTAATGTAACATGGAATGCGATGAGGAATGGAATGTGGAATGGAATGGAATGGAGTTGACTGTGGTTTGAAATGGAATGCGGAATGCAATGGAATGAAATGTGGAATGGAAAGTGGAATGGAATGGATTGAAATGTGGAATGGAATGGAATGGAACATGGAATGGATTGTGGAATGGAATGTGGAATAGATTGTGTAACGGAATAGAATGGAATGTGGAATTGAATAGAATGGAATGTGGAATGAAATGGAATGGAATGCGGATTGGAATGGAATGGAAAGTAGAATGGAATGGAATGTGGAATGGAATGGAATGGAAAGTAGAATGGAATGGAGAGGAATGTGGAATGGAATGTTGAAATGAATGGAATGGAAAGGGAAATGGAATGGAATGGAATGTGGAATGGAATATGGAATGGAATACGGAATTGAATTTACTGGAATGAGGAATGGAATGGAATGGAATGTGTCGTGGAATGGAATGGAAAGTGAAATAGAATGTGGAAGAGAATGTGAAATGGAATATGGTACTGGTTGAAAAGGAAGGTGGAATGGAATGGAATGGAACGTGGAAAGGAATGGAATGGAAAGGAACGTGGAATACCACGTGGAATGGAAAATGTAATTGAACGTGGAATGGAATGTGGAATGGAATGTAACGGAATGTGGAATGAAATGTGGAATTGAATGGAATGGATTGTGTAATGGAATGTGGAATGGAATGCAATGGAATGTGAAATGGAATATGGAATGGAATTTGGAATGGAATGTGGAATGGAATGTGGAATGGAACGGAATGAACTGTGGAATGGAATGTGGAATGGAATGTGGAATGGAACGTGCAATGGAATGTGGAATGGAATGGAATGGAATGGAATCTGGAATGGAATGTGGAATGCAATGTGAAATGGAAAGGAATGTAATGGAATGTGGAATGGAATGTGGAGGGGAATGGAATGGAATGTGGAATGGAATGTGGAATGGAATGTGGTATTAAAAGGAATGGAATGTAATCTGGAATTGAATGTGGAATGGAATGGAATGGAATTTGGAATGGAATGTGGAAAGGAATGTGGAATGGGATGTGAAATGGAATGCAATGGATTCTGTAACGGAATGCGGAATGGAATGACGAATGGAATGGAATGGAATGTGCAACGAAATGGAAAGAAATGTGGAATGTAATTGAAAGGAAAGTAGAACGTAATGTATTGGAAAGTGAAATGGAATGGAATGGAATGGAATTTGGAATGGAATGTTGAATGAATGCATTGGAATCTGGAATGGAATGGAATAGAATGGAATGTGGAAGGGAATGTGGAATTGATGGAACGGAATGTTAAATGGAATGGAATGGACTGCGGAATGGAACGTGGAATAGGGAAAGGAATGAGGAATGGAATGGAATGGAATGGAATGTCGAAAGGATTGTGGAAAGGAATGGAGTGGAATGTGGAATGCAATGTGGAATGGAATGGAATAGAATGTATAATGGAATGTGGAATGGAATGTGGAAAGGAACGTGTAATGGAATGCAATGGACTGGAATGTGGAAACGAATATTGAATGGAAAGGAATCAAATGTGGAATGGAATTTGGAATAGAATAGAATGGAAAGTGGAATGGAATAAAATGGAATGTGGAATGGAATGTGGAATGGTATGAAATGGAATGTGGAATGTAATGGAATGGAACGTAGAATGGAACGTGGAAAGGAATGTGGAATGGAATGTGGAATGTAATGGTACGTGCAGTGGAATGGAATGGAATGCAATAAATGAATGGAATGGAATTTGGAATGGAATGGAATGGAATGTGGAATGGAATGTGGAATGGAATGTGGAATGGGATGGAATGGAATGTGGAATGGGATGGAATGGAATGGAATGTGGAATGGAACGCAATGTAATGTGGAATGGAATGTGGAATGGAAAGTGCAATGGAAAGGAATGCAATATGGAATGGAACATGGAATGAAATCGAATGGAACTTGGAATGGAAAATTGAATGGAAGGTGTAATGGAAAGTGGAATGGAATTGAATGGAGTATGGAATTGAACTCGGAATGGAATGCAATAGAATGTGGAATGGAACGTGGAATGGAATGGAAAGGAACGTGGAATGGAACGTGGAATGGAATGGAATGCAACGTGGAAAGGAATATGGAATGGAATTTGGAATGGAATGGAATGGAATGGGAATGGAACGTTAAATGAATGCAATTGAATGTGGAATGTAACGTGGAATTTAACGTGTAATTAAATGTGGAATTGAACGTGAGATGGAATGTAGAATGGAATGTGGAATGGAAAGGAATGGAACGTGGAATGGAATGTGGAATGGAACGGAATGGAACGTGGAATGGAATGTGGAATTGAGTGTGGAAAGGTAAGTGGAATGGAATGGAATGGAATGTGCAATGGAACATGGAAAGGAATGGAATGGAATTTGGAATGGAACATGGAATGGAATAGAATATAATGGAATGGAAATGAATGTGGAATAGATTGTGGAAAGGAATGTGGAATGGAATGTGGAACGGAATGGAAGGAAATGTGGAACAAATTGTGGATTGGAATGGAATGCAATGTGGAATGGAATGGAATGGAATGTGGAATGGAATTCTATGACAATTGGAGTGGAAAGTGGAATGGAATGGAATGGAATGGAATGGAATGCGGAGTGGAATGTTGAAAGCATTGGAATGAAATGTGGAATGGAATGTGGATTGGAAAGGAATGGAATGTGGAATGGAAAGGATTGGAATGTGGAATGGAATGTGGAATTGAGTGTGGAAAGGATCGTGGAATGGAATGGAATGGAATGTGGAATGGAACGTGGAATGGAATAGAATGGAATGTAATGGAAATTAATGCGGAATAGATTGTGGAAAGGAATGTGGAATGGAATGGAAGGAAATGTGGAATTAATTGTGGATTGGAATGGAATTGAACGTGGAATGGAATGGAATGGGATGTGGAATGCATTTCTATGGTAATTGGAAAGGAAAGTGGAATGGAATGGAATGGAATGGAATGGAATAGAATGTGGAATGGAATGTGGAATGGAATGTGGAAAGCATTGGAAGGAAATGAGGAATGGAAAGTGGATTGGAATGGAATGGAATGTGGAATGGAAAGGAATGCGCTGCGGAATGGAATGTGGAATGGAATGTGGAATGGAATGGCATGGAATGGAATGGAACGTGGAATGGCATGTGAATTGGAACGCAAAGGAATGTGGAATGGAATGTGGAATGAAATGCAGTGGAAATAGAATGGAGTGTGGAGTGGAATGTGGAATGGAATAAGGAATGGAATGAGGAATGGAACGTGGAATGAAATGGAAGGCAATGGAATGTGGAATGGAATATGGAATGGACTATGGAATGGAATGTGGAATGGAATGGAATGGACTGGAATGTGGACTGGAATGGAATGGAATGGAATGAAAAGGAATGCAACGGAATGTGGAATGGAATGTGGAATGTAATGTAATCAAACGTGGAGAGGAATGTGGAATGGAATGGAATGGAATGTGGAATGAAATGAAATGGAATGTGAATTGGAATGGAATAGAAAGTGGCATGGAATGGAACGGAACGTGGAATGGAACGTGGAATTTAATGTGGAATGGAATGTGGAATGGAATAATATGTGTAATGAAATGCAATGGAATGCAATGAAATGGGGAAATGAATGGAATGGAATGTGCAATGGAAAGGAATGGAATGCGGAATGGAACAGAATGGAGTGCAATGTGGAGTTGAATGGAATAGAATGCAATGGAATGGAATGTGGTATGGAATGTGGAATGGAATGGAATGGAATGTGGAATGGAATGCGGAATGAAATGTGGAATAAAATGTGGAATGGAATGTGTAATGGAATGAGAAATTGTATGGAATGGAATGTGGAATGTATTGTGGAACGGAATGTAGAATGGAATGGAATGTGGAAGGAAATGTGAACTAGAAGATGGAATGGAATGTGAAATGGAACGCGAAATGGAATGGAATGCAACGTGGAATGGAACGTGGAATGGATCGTAGAATGGAACGTGGAATGGTATGTGGAATGGAATGTGGAATGTAGTGTGGAATGGAATGTGGAATTTAGCATGGAATAGAACGTGAAATTGCATAGAAAGTAATGTGGAATGGAGTGTGAAATGGAATATTGAATGGAACGTGGGAAGTAACGTGGAATGGAATGCAATACCACGTGGAATGGAGGCTGGAATGGAATAGAGGGGAATGTGCAAAGCAATTTATAATGAAATGGAATAGAATTTGAAATGCAAATCGGAATGGAATGAAATGGAATGTGGAATGGAATGTGGAAATGAATGGAAAGGAACGTGGAGTGGAATGTTGAACGGAATGTGGAATGGAATGTGGAATATAATGGAATGGCATGTGGAATGGAACGTGGAATTGAATGAAATGGAACGTGGAATGGAATGTGAAATAGAAAGTGGAATGGAATGAGGAAAGCAATGTGGAATGTATCGTGGAAGGGAAAGTGGAATTGAATGGAATGGAATGTGGAATGGAATGGAATGCAATGTGGAATGCAATGTGGAAAGGAATGGAATGGATTGTGGAATGGAAAAGAATGGAATGGTATGGAATGTGGAATGGAATGGAATGGAATGTGGAATGGAATGTGGAATGGAATGTGGAATGGAATTTGGAATGGAAAGTGAAAGAAACTGAATAGAAGGTGGAATGTAAGGGGGAGTGGAATGGAATGCAATGTGGAATGGGAAGTGGAATGGAACGTGGAATGGAATAGGGAATGGAATGGAATGGAAGGTGGAATGGAATGTGGAACGGAATGTGGAATGGAATATGGAATGGAACGTGGAATGGTATGGGCAATGGAATGTACAATGGATCGTCTAATGGAATGGAATGGAAAGTGGAATGGAATGTGGAATGGAATGCAATGGAACGTGGAATGGAATGTGGAATGGATTGAGGAATGGAAATTGTAATGGAACGTGTTATGGAATTTATTGTAATGTGGAATGGAATCTGGAATGGAATGGAATGGAATGTGGAATGGAATGTGTAATGGAATGTGAAATGGAATGGATTGGAATGTGGAATGGAATTGAATGGAATGTGGAATGTAATGTAGACTGGAATGGAATGCAATGTGGAAAGGAATGCGGAATGGAATGCAATGGAACGTGGAATGGAATGTGGAATGCAATGTAGAATGGAATGTAATGGAATGTGGAATGCAGTATGGAATGGAATGCAGAATGTATCGCGGAATGGAATGGAATGAATGTGGAGTGGAATTCCATGGAACGTGAAATGGAACTTGGAATGGAAATTGGAATGGAACGTGGAATGGAATATGGAAAGCATCGTGGAATGGAATGTGGAATGGAAAGTGGAATGGAATGGGGAATGGAATGGAATGGAACGTGGAATGGAACATGGAATGGAAAGTGGAATGGAACGTGGAATGGAAAGTGGAATGAAATTGGCAATGGAATGTGGAATGGAACGTGGAATGGAATGGAATGGAAAGAGGAGTGGAACGTGGAATGGAATGGAATGGAATATGGAATGGATTGTGGAATGCAATGTGGAATGGGAATTTGAATGTAATGGATTGGAATGTGGAATGGAATCTGGAATGCAATGGAATGGAAAGTGGAATGGAATGTGGAATGGAATGTGGAATGGAATGGAATAGGATGTGGAATGGAATGTGGTCTGGAATGGAGTGCAAATTGGAATGGAACACGGAATGGAATCCATTACACATTCCATTCCATATTCCATTCCATTCCATTCTTGGAATGTGGAATGCAATGTGGAATGGAATGTAATGGAATCTGGAATGGAATGTGGAAAGGATTGCGGAATGGAATGTGGAATGGAATGGAATGTAATGTGGAACAGAACGCGGAATGGAATGGAATGGAACGTGGAATGGAAATTGGAATGGAACTTGGAGTGGAACGTGTAATGGAGTGCGGAATGGAGCATGGAATGGAATGTGGAATGGAACGTGGAATGGAATGGAATGGAACGTGGAATGGAATAGAATGGAACATGGTATGGAACGTGGAATGGAATGTGGAATGGAACACGGAATGTTATGTGGAATATAATGTGGATTGGAAAAGAATGGAATGTGGAAATGAAAGGAATGGAATGTGGAATGTAATGGAATGGAATCTGGAATGAAATTGACTGGAATGGTATGGAATGTGGAATGGAATGGAATGGAAAGTGGAATGGAACGTGGAATGCAATGTGGAATGGAATGAAATGGAATGTGGGATGGAATGGAATAGAATGTCTAATTGAGTGGAATGGTATGGAATGTTGATTGAAATGGAATGGAATGTGGAGTGGAGTGGAATAGAATGTAGAAATGAATGGAATGTTACGGAATGTGGAATGGAATCAAATGGAATGGAATGTGTAATGGAATGGAATGGTATGTGGAATGGAACACGGAACGTTATGTGGAATATAATGTGGATTGGAAAGGAATGGAATGTGGAAATGAAAGGAATGGAATGTGGAATGTAATGGAATGTGGAATGTAATGGGATGGAATCTGGAATGAAATTGACTGGAATGGTATAGTATGTGGAATGGAATGGAATGGAAAGTGGAATGGAACGTGGAATGGAACGTTTAATGGAATGTGGAATGGAATGAAATGGAATGTGGAATGGAAGGTAATGGAATGTGGAATGGAATGTGGAATGGAATGGAATGGAATGTGGAATGGAATGGAATAGAATGTGGAATTGAGTGGAATGGAATGGAATGTTGATTGAAATGGAATGGAATGTGAAGTGGAGTGGAATAGACTGTAGAAATGAATGGAAAGTTACGGAATGTGGAATGGAATGAAATGGAATGGAATGTTTAATGGAATGGAATGGAATGTGGAATGGAACTCGGAATGTTATGTGGAATATAATGTGGATTGGAAAGGAATGGAATTTGGAAATGAAAGGAATGGAATGTGGAATGTAATGGAATGGAATCCGGAATGAAATTGACTGGAATGGTATGGAATGTGGAATGGAATGGAATGGAAAGTGGAAAGGATAGTGGAATGGAACGTGGAATGCAATGTGGAATGGAATGAAATGGAATGTGTAATGGAAGGTAATGGAATGTGGAATGGAATGTGGAATGGAATGGAATGGAATGTGGAATGGAATGGAATAGAATGTGGAATTGAGTGGAATGGAATGGAATGTTGATTGAAATGGAATGGAATGTGGAGTGGAGTGGAATAGAATATAGAAATGAATGGAATGTTACAGAATGTGGAATGGAATGAAATGGAATGGAATGTGTAATGGAATGGAATGGAATGTGGAATGGAACTTAATGGAATGTAGAATGGAAAGGAATGGAATGTGAAATGGAAAGTAATCGAATGGAAAGAAATGTGCAATTGAATGGAATGGGAAGTGGAAAGGAATGGAATGGAATTGGAAATGGAATGGAAGGGAATGCAATGGGGAATAGAAGGGGGAATGGAAAGAATGGAAGGCAGAATGGAATGTGAAATGTAATACTGTAAGAAACATGGAATGGAATGAAATGGAATGTACAAAGCAATGGAATGCAAAGTGGAATGGAATGGTATGGAACGTGGAATGGAACAAGGAATGGAATGGAATGGAACGTGGAATGGAACTTGAAAAGGAATGTGGAATGACATGTGGAATGGATAGTACAAGGAATGTGGAATTGAATCTGGAATGGAATGTGAAATGGAATGTGGAATGCAATGGAGTGGAATGTAGAATGGAACGTGGAATGGAACGGAGTGGAATGGAATGTACAATGGAAAGTGGAACTGAATGAAATGGAATGTGTAATGGAATGGTATGAAATGTTGAATGGAATATGGAATGGAACGTGGAATGGAATGTGGAACGGAATGTCCAATGGAATGTGGAATGGAATGTAGTACAATGTGGAATGCAATGTAATGGAATGTGGTATAGAATGGAATGGAATGGAATGTGGAAGAGAATGTGGAATGGAATGTGCAATGAAATGGAATGGAATGTGGAATGGAATGGAATGGAATGTGGAATGGAATGGAATGTACAATGGAATGTGGAATGGAATGTGAAATGGAATGTTGAAAGGAATATGGAAGGGAATGAAATGGAAAGTGGAATAGAATGGAATGGAAGGTGTAATGGAGTGGAATGGAAAGTGGAATGGATCCTGGAATGGAAAATGGAATGGAACGTGGAATGGAATGTGGAATGGAATTTAATGGAATGTGGAATGTAAAGTGGAATGGAATGTGGAAAGGAATGGAACGGAATGTGGAATGAAATGTGCAATGGAAAGGAATGGATTGTCGAAAGGAATGGAATGGAATATGGAATGGAAAGTGAAATGTAATGGAATGGATCATGGAATGGAACGTGGAATTGAACATCTAATGGAACTTGGAAAGGAAGGTGGAAAGGAATGGAATGAAAAGTAGAATGGAATGTGGAATGTAATATGGAATGGAATGTGGAATGGAGGGGAATCCACTGTGGAATGGAATGTTAAATGGAATGGAATGAAATGTGGAATGCAATGTGGAATGGAATGGAATGGAATGTGGAAAGGAATGTGGAATAGAATGGAAGGGAAAGTGGAGTGGAATGGAATGGAAGGTAGAATGGAATGTGGAATGGAATGGAAGGGAATGTGGAATGGAAAGTGGAATGGAATGGAATGGATTGTGGAAAGGAATGGAATGGAAGGTGGAATGGAATGTGGAATGGAAAGGAATGGAATGCGGAATGGAATGTGGAATGGAAGGGAATGGATTGTGGAAAGGAATGGAATGGAACGTGGAATGGAAAGTGGAATGGAATGGAATAGATTGTGGAATGGAATGGAATGGAATGGAACGATATGTAATGCGGAATCGAATGGAATGGATTGCGGAATAGAGTGTGGAATGGAATTGAATTGAACGAGGAATGGAAGGTGGAATGGAACGCGCAATGGAACGTGGAACGTAACGTGGAATGGAATGTGGAATGGAATGGAATGGAATGTTGAATGGAAGGGATTCGAATATGGAATGGAATGTGGAATGGAATGGAATTTAAAGCAATTTGGAATTGAATGGTATGGAATGTGGAATGGAATGGAATGTGGAAGGGAATGTGGATTGAAATGTGGAACGGAATGTGGAATGGAATGGAATGGAATGTGGAGAGGAATGTTGAGAGGAATGGAATGCTATGTGGAACGGTATGTAGAGGGGAATGGAATGGAATGTGTAATGGAGTGCAATGGAATGTGGAATGGAATGTGGAATACAATAGAATGGAATGTGGAAGGGAATGTTGAATGGAATGTGGAATGGAATGAGGAATGGAACGGAATCGAATGTGGAATGGAATGTGTAATGGAATGTGGAATGGAATGGAATTTAATATGTAAGGGAATGTTGAAGGGAATGTGGAATGGAATGTGGAATGGAATGTGGAGTGGAATGGAATGGAATGTGGAATGGAATGTTGTACGGAATGTGGAATGGACTGCAATGGAATGTGGAATGGAATGTGGAAGGGAATGTGGAATGGAACAGAATGTAATATGGAATGGAATGTGGAATGAAATGAGAAATGTACTGTGGAATGGAATGTGGAATGGAATGTGGAATGGATTGTGAAATGGAAAGGGGAACGGAACGGAATGGAATGTGAAATGGAATGTGGAATGAAATGTGGAATGGAATGTGGAATGGAATGTGGAAACGAAAGTTGAATGGAATGTAATGGAATGTGGATTGAAACGAGGAATGTTAATGGATGGAACTTGGAATAGGTCATAGAACGTAACGTGGAATGGACTGTGGAATGGAATGTGGAATGGAATGTGGAATGGAATGGAATGGAATGTGGAATGGAATGTGGAGAGGAATGAAATGGTATGTGGAATGGAATGTGGGGTGAAATGGAATGGAATTGGATTGGAATGCAATGGAATGTGGAAGGGAAAGATGAATGGAATGTGGAATGGAATGAGGACTGGAATGGAATGGAATGTGGAATGGAATATGGTATGGAATGTGGAATGGAATGGAATTTAGTATGAAAGGAAATCTTGAATGGAATGTGGAATGGAATGTGAAATGAAATGTGGAATGGAGTGTGGAAAGGAATGTGGAGTGGAGCGGAATGGAATATGTAATGGAATGTGGAATGGAGTGTGGAATGGAACGTGGAATGCAACGGAATGGAATGTGGAATGGAATGGACTGGAATGTGGAATGGAATGTGGTATGGAATGTGGAATGGAATGTGGCAAGGATTGGAAAGTGGAAAGTAATGGAATGGAATGTGGAATTGAATGGAATAGAATGTGCAATGTAATGTGGAATGGAAAGGAATGGAATGTTTAATGGTTTGTGGAATGGAATGGAATGGAAAGTGGATTGGAACGTCAAATGGAACGTGGAATGGAACGCCGAATGGAATGGAATGGAATGTGGAATGGAATGGAATGGAATGTGGAATGGGATGTGGAAAGGCAAGTGCAAAGGAATGGAATGTAAGGTGGAATGAAAGGAGGAGTGGTATTGGATGGAACTTGGAATAGGATGTAGAATGTAAATTGGAATGGAATGTGGAATGGAATAGAATGTAATGTGGAATGGAATGGAAAGGAATGTGTATTGGAATGTGGAATAGAATGTGGCATGGAATGGACAGGCATGTGGAATGAAAAGTGGAATGAAATGTGGAATGGAATGTGGAGTGGAACGGAATGGATTGTGTAATGGATGGTGGAGTGGAGTGGGGAATGGAATGTGGAATGGAACCCAAAGGAATGTGGAATGGAATCTGCAATGGAATGTGGAATGCAAAGTAAAATGGAATGGAATGGAATATGGAGTGGAACGTGGAATGGAATGTGGCAAGGATTGGAATGTGGAAATTAATGGAATGGAATGTGGAATACAATGGAATGGTATGTTCAATGGAATGTGAAATGGAATGGAATGTGGAATGGTTTGTGGAATGGAATGGAATGGAAAGTGGATTGCAACATAGAATGCAACGTGGAATGGAACGTGGAATGGAAGGTCGAATGGAATGGAATGGAATGTGGAATGGAATGGAAAGAATGTGGAATGGAATGTGGAATTGAACGGAATGCAATGTGGAATGGAACGTGAAAAGCAATGTGGAATGCAATCTGGAATGGAATGTGCAGTGTAATGGAATGGAATGTGGAATAGAATGCAATGGAATGTGGAATGAAGTGTGGAATGCAATGGAATGAAATGTGGAATGGAATGGAATGGAATGGAATGAAATGGAATGTGGAATGGAATGCAAAGGAATGTGGAATGGAATGGAATGGAACAAGAATGGAATGTGGAATGGAATGGAATGGAATGTGGAATGGAACGTGGAATGGAACGTGGAAAGGAATGCAATGGAATGTTGAACGGAACGAGAAATGGAATGTGGATTGGAATGGATTGGAATGTGGGATGGAGTGTGGAATGTAATGAAATGTAACATGGAATGGAATGTGTAATGGAACGTGAAATGGAACGTGGAAAGGAATGGAATGGAAAGTGCAATGGAATGCGGAATGGAATGGAATGGAATCTCGAATGAAAAGGAAAGGTTGTGGAATGGAAGGTGGAATGGAATGGAATGGAATATGGCAAGAAATTCAATGGAATGTGGAATGGAAAGGAATGGAATGTGGAATGGAAGGGAATGATATTGAATGTGGAATGGAATGGAATGGAATCTAAAGGAAAGTGGAATGGAATGGAATTGAATGTGGAATGGAAAGGAAAGTGGAATGGAATGGAATATGGAATGGAATGGAATGGTATGTGGAAGGGAAAGGGATGGAATGAGGAATTGATTGTCGAAAGGAGTGGAATGGAATGTGGAATGGAATGTGGAATGGAATGTAATGGAATGTGAAATGGAATGTGGAATGGAATGTGAAATGGAATGGATAGGAATGTTGAAAGGAATGGGGAATGGAATGTGGAATGGAAAGGATTTGAATGTGGAACGGAAGGTAATGAAATGGAATGTGGAATGGAAAGGAATGGAATGGAAATGAAAGTGGAATGGAATGGAATTTAATGTGGAATGGAATGGATATTGGAATGGAAAGGAATGTGGAATGGAATGGAATGGAGTATGGAATGGAATGGGATGGAATGAGGAAATGATTGTGGAAAGGAGTGGAATGGAATGTGGAATGGAATGTGGAATGGAATGTGGAATGGAATGTGTAATGCAATGGATAGGAATGTTGAATGGAATGGGGAATGGAATGTGGAATGGAATGGAATGAAACGTGGAAGGAAATGTGGAATGGAAAGTGGAATGGAACGTGGGATGGAAAGTGGAATGGAATGAAAGGGAACGCGAAATGGGAAGTGGAATGGAATGTGGAATGGAACGTGGAATGGAATGTTGAATGGAATGGAATGGAACGTGGAATGGAATATGGAATGGAACGTGGAATGGAAAGTGGAACGGAATGGAAGGGAACGTGGAATGGAAAGTGGAATGGAATGTCGATTGGAACCTGCAATGGAATGTGGAATGTAATGTGGATTGGAGAGGAATGGAATGTGGAATGGAATGGAATGGAATGTGGAATGGAATGGAATGGAATGTGGAATGGAATGGAATGGAATGTGGAATGATATGTGGAATGGAATTGAATGGAATGTGGAATAGATTCCGTAATGGAATGGAACGGAATACGCAATGGAATGGAATGGTATGGAATCTGCAATGGAATGGAATGTAATCTGGAATGGAATGTGGAATGGAAAGGAATGGAACGTTAAATGGAATCAGGAATGGAACTTGGAATGGAATGTGGAAGGCAATGGAATGGAATCTGGAATGGAAAGGAATCTATGTGGAATGGAATGTGGAATGAAATTCAATGGAATGTGGAATGGAAAGAAATGGAACGTGGAATGGAAGGGAATGGAACGGAATGTGGAATGGAATGGAATGGAATGGAATGTGAAATGGAATGTGGAATGGAATGGAATGGAATGTGGAAAGGAACGTGGAAAGGTATGGAGTGGAATGTGGAATGGAATGTGGAATGGAATGGAATGGAATGTGGAATTAAACGGAATGGAAAATGAAATGGAATGTGGAATGCAATGTGAAATGGAATGTGGAATGGAATGGAATGGGATGTGGAATGGAATGTGGAAAGGAACGTGGAAAGGAATGGAGTAGAATGTGGAATGGAAGGTGGAATAGAATGGAATACAACGTGGAAAGGATCGTGGAATGGAACGTGGAATGCAACGTGGAATAGAACGTGGAACGGAATGGAATGGAAAGTGGAATGGAACGTGGAATGGAATGTGGAATGGAACGTGGAATATAATGTGTAATGGAATGGAATGGAATGTGGAATGGAATGTGGAATGGAATGGAATGGAACACGGAATGGGACGTGGAAAGGAATGGAATGGAAGGTGGAATGGAAGGGAATGAAACGTGGAATGGAATATGGAATGGAACGTGGAGAGCAATGTGGAAAGGAAAGTGGAATTGAAAGGAATGTAATGTGGAATGGAATGGAATGGAATGTGGAATGTAATTTGGAATGGAACGTGGAATGGAACATGGAATGGAACGTGGAATGAAACATGCAATGGAACGTGGAATAGAAAGTGGAATGGAATGTGGAATGGAATTCTATGGAATGTGGAATGGAATGTGGGATGGAATGGAAAGGAGTGTGGAATGGAATGTGGAATTGAATGGAATTGAATGTGGAATGGACTCTGGAAGGGAATGTGTAATGGAAGGGAATGGAATGTGGAATGGACTGTGGAATGGAAAGTGGAATGGAACGTGGAACAAAACGTTGAGTGGAATGTGGAATGGAATGCAATGTAATGTGGAAGGGAATGAAGAATGGAATGTGCAATGTAGTGGAATGGAATGCAATGGAATGGAATGTAATCTGGAATGGAATGTGGAATGGAAAGGAATGGAACGTTAAATGGAATCAGGAATGGAACTTGGAATGGAATGTGGAAGGCAATGGAATGGAATCTGGAATGGAAAGGAATCTATGTGGAATGGAATGTGGAATGAAATTCAATGGAATGTGGAATGGAAAGAAATGGAACGTGGAATGGAAGGGAATGGAATGGAATGTGGAATGGAATGGAATGGAATGGAATGTGAAATGGAATGTGGAATGGAATGGAATGGAATGTGGAAAGGAACGTGGAAAGGTATGGAGTGGAATGTGGAATGGAATGTGGAATGGAATGGAATGGAATGTGGAATTAAATGGAATGGAAAATGAAATGGAATGTGGAATGCAATGTGAAATGGAATGTGGAATGGAATGGAATGGGATGTGGAATGGAATGTGGAAAGTAACGTGGAAAGGAATGGAGTAGAATGTGGAATGGAAGGTGGAATAGAATGGAATACAACGTGGAAAGGATCGTGGAATGGAACGTGGAATGCAACGTGGAATAGAACGTGGAACGGAATGGAATGGAAAGTGGAATGGAACGTGGAATGGAATGTGGAATGGAACGTGGAATGTAATGTGTAATGGAATGGAATGGAATGTGGAATGGAATGTGGAATGGAATGGAATGGAACACGGAATGGGACGTGGAAAGGAATGGAATGGAAGGTGGAATGGAAGGGAATGAAACGTGGAATGGAATATGGAATGGAACGTGGAGAGCAATGTGGAAAGGAAAGTGGAATTGAAAGGAATGTAATGTGGAATGGAATGGAATGGAATGTGGAATGTAATTTGGAATGGAACGTGGAATGGAACATGGAATGGAACGTGGAATGAAACATGCAATGGAACGTGGAATAGAAAGTGGAATGGAATGTGGAATGGAATTCTATGGAATGTGGAATGGAATGTGGGATGGAATGGAAAGGAGTGTGGAATGGAATGTGGAATTGAATGGAATTGAATGTGGAATGGACTCTGGAAGGGAATGTGTAATGGAAGGGAATGGAATGTGGAATGGACTGTGGAATGGAAAGTGGAATGGAACGTGGAACGAAACGTTGAGTGGAATGTGGAATGGAATGCAATGTAATGTGGAAGGGAATGAAGAATGGAATGTGCAATGTAGTGGAATGGAATGTGAAATGGAATGTTCAATGGAATGTGAAATGAAACTTGGAAAGCAATGTGGAATGGAATGAAATGTAACCTGGAATGTAACTCAATGGAATTTTATGGAACGTTGATTGGAACGTGGAATGGAATGTGGAATGGGATGGAATAGAATATGGAATGGAATGTGAAATGGAATGGAATGGCACGTGGAATCGAATGGAATGGAATGTGGAATGGAATGTGCAAAGAATGTGGAATGGAAAGTGGAATGGAAAGTGGAATGGAATGGAATGGAATGTGGAATGGAATGTGGAACGGAATGTGGAATGGAATGGAATGGAAAGTGGAACGGAATGTTGAATAGAATGTGAACAGAACATGGAATGGAATGGAATGGAATGTGGAATGGAAAGTGGAACGGAATGTGGAATGGAATGTGGAATATAATGGAATGGAATGTGGAACGGAATGGATTGGAATGTAGAAAGGAATGTGGAAAGGAATGCAATGGAATGTGGAAAGGAATGCAATGGAATGTGGAATGGAATGTGGAATAGAATGTGGAAAGTAACAGAATGGAATGTGGAATGGAATGTGGAATGGAGTGTGGAATGGAATGTGAAATGGAACGGAATTGAATGTGGAATGGAATGTGCAAAGGAGAGTGGAATGAAATGTGGAATTGATCGGAATGGAATGTGGAACGGAATGTGGAAAGGCATGTGGAATGGAATGGAAAGGATTGTGGAATGGAATGGAAAGGAATTGTACCGCATATGGAATAGAATGGAATGGAACGTGAAATGGAACATGGAAAGGAATGTGGAATGTAACGTGGAATGGAACGTGGAATGGAAGGTGGAATGGAAAGTAATAGAACGTGGAAAGAATGTGGGATGTTAAGGAATGGAATGTGGAATGGAATGTTGAATGGATCTTGGAATAGAATGTGGAATGATATGTGGAATGGAATGTGAAATGTAATTGAATGGATTGTGGAATGGAATGAAATGGAATGTGGAATAGAATGGAAAGGAATTGAATGGAATGCGGAATGGAATGTAATCGAATGTGGAATGCAATGTAATGTAATGGAATGTGAAATTAAATGGAATAGATTGTGGAATGGAATGGTAGGGAAAGTGAAATGGAATGTGGAATGGAACGGGAAATGGAATGTGGAATGGAATGTTTAACGGAAAGTGGGATGGAATGAAATTTAACGTGGAATGCAATGGAATGAAACGTGGAATGGAACGTGGAATGGAAAGTGGAATTGAATGTGGAATGGAATGGAATGGAAAGTGGAATGGAATGTGGAATTGAATGGAATTTAATGTGTAAAGGAAGGAGGATTGGAATGTAATGGAATGTGGTTTGGAAATTTGAATGGAATGTGGAATGGGTTTTGGAATGAAATGTGGAATGGAATGTGTAACGGAACGGAATGGAATGTGGAATGGAATGTGTAATGGAATGGAATGGAAAGTGGAATGGAATGTGGAATGCAATGGAATGGAATGTGGAATTGAATGTGCAATGGAATATGGAATGGAATGGAATGCAGTGTGGAATGGAATGTGGAGTTGAATGGAATGGAATGTTGAATGGAATGCAATGAAATGTGGAATGGAATGTGTAATGGAAAGGAATGAAATCTGGAATGGAATGTGGAATGGAATATGGAATGTAAAGCAATGTAATGTGGAATGTAATGTGGAATGGAAAGTGAAATGGAATGGAATGGAATGTGGAATGGAACGTGGAATGCAATGGAATGGAACGTGGAGTGGAACATGGAATGGAACGTGGGAGGGAACGTGAAATGGAATGAAATGTGGAATGGAATGGATTGGAACGTGGAATGAAATGTGAAATGGATTGGAGTGGCATGTTGAATGGAATTGAAAGGAATATGGAATGGAATGTGGAATGGAATGTGGAATGGAATGTGGAATGGAATGTGGAATGGAATGTGGAAGTGAACATGGCATGGAATGCAATGTGTAATGGAATGTGGAATAGAATTTTAAATGGAATGGAATGTAATGTGGAATGGAATGTGGAATGGAATGTGGAATGCAAGGGAATGGAATGTGGAATGGAATGGATTGGAATGTAGAAAGGAATGTGTAATGGAATGCAATGGAATGTGGAATGTTACGGAATGGAATGTGGAATGGAATGTGGAATGGAAAGGAAAGGAATGTGGAATGGAATGTGGAATAGAATGTGGAATGGAACGGAATGGAATGTGGAATGGAATGTGGAACGGAGAGTGGAATTGAATGTGGAATGGAACGGAAAGGATTGTGGAACGGAATGTGGAATGGAATGAGGAATGGAATGGAATGGATGGTGGAATGGAATGGAATGGAATGGAAAGGAACGTGTAATGGAACGTGGAAAGGAACGTGGAATGAAACGTGGAATGGAACGTGGAATGGAAGGTGGAACGGAATGGAATGTAATGGAACATGGAATGGAATATGGAATGGAATGGAAAGGAACTTGTAATAGAATGTGGGATGGAATGGAATGGAATGTGAAATGGAATTAGGAATGTATCATGGAATAGAATGTGGAATGGAATATGGAATGGAATGTGGAATGTAATTGAATGGAATGTGGAATGGAATGGAATGTGGAATACAATGGATTGGAATGGAATGTGTAATAGAATGGAATGGAATGTGGAATGCAATGCAATTGAATGGAATTTGATATTGAATGAAATGTAATGTGGAATGGAATGGAATGGAATGTGGAATGGAATGGAATGGAATGTGGAATGGAATGTGGAATGGATTGGAATGGAAAGTGGAATGGAAAGAGGAATGGAATGTGCAATGGAATGTGGAATGGAATGGAATGAAATGTGGATTGGAATGTGGAATGGAATGGAATGGAATGTAGAACGGAATGTGGAAAGGAATAGAATGGAATTTGGAAGGTAATGGAATGTAATGGAATGTGGAATGGAATGAGGAATGGAAAGGAATGGAATGAGGTATGGAATGCAATGGAATGTGGAATGGAATGTAATGTGGAATGGAATGGAATGGAATGTGGAATGGAATGGAATGCGGAATGGTATGGAATGGAATGGAATTGAATAGAAAATGGAATGGAATGGATTGGAATGTGGAATGGAACGTGGAATGGAAAGTGGAATGGAACGTGGAAGAGAACGTGGAATGAAATGTGGAATGGAATAGAATTGAATGTGGAATGGAATGGAATTTGGAGTGGAATGGAATGGAATGGAATCTGGAATGGAATGCAAAGGAGTGGAATGTGGAATGGAATGGAATTGAATGTGGAATGGAATGTTGAATGGAATGTGCAATGGAATGTTGAATGTAATGGAGTGGAACGTGGAATGGAATGTGGAATGGAATGGAGAGGATTGTGGAATGGAATGGAGTGGAATGTGGTTTGGAATGGAATGGAATGTGGAAAGGAATGTGGAATGAAATGTAAAGGAACGTGGAATGGAATGTGGAAAGGAATGTGGAATGAAATGTAAAGGAACGTGGAATGGAACGTGTAATGGAATGGAATAGAACGTGGAATGGAATGTGGAATTTAAGGTGGAAAGGAATGGAATGGAATGTGGAATGGAATCTGTAATGGAATGGAATGGAACGTGGAATGGAACGTGGAAAGCAACGTGGAAAGAAACTTGGAATTGAAGATGGAATGGAACGTGGAGTGGAATGGAAAGCAATGTGGAGTGGAAAGGAAGGTGGAATGGAATGGAATGTAATGTGGAATGGATTGGAATGGAATGGAATGAAAGGGAATGTGGAATGAAATGTGGAATGGAACGTGAAATGGAATGGAATGGATTGTGGAATGCAATGTTTAATGGAATGGAATGTGGAATGGAGTGGAATGGAATGTGGAATGGAATGTGAAATGGAATGGAATGGAATGGAATTGAATGGAATGTGGAATGGAATGGAATGGAATGTGGAATGGAGTGGAATGGAATGTGGAATGGAATGTGGAATGGCCTGTGGAATGGAATGTGAAATGAAATGGAATGGAATGGAATGGAATGGAATGGAATGTGGAATGGAATGGAATGGAATGTGGAATGGAATGGAATGGACTGTGGAATGGAATGGAATGGAATGTGGAATGGAATGGAATGAAATGCGATATGGAATGGATTGGAAGGTGGAATGGAATGGAATGAAGTGGAAAGTGGAATGGAATGGAATAGAAAGTGCAATGGAATGGAATGGAATATGGAATGGAATGTAAAATGGAAAGTGGAATGTAGTGTAGAATGGAATGTGGAATGGAATGGAATGGAACGTGAAATAGAATGGAAAGGAATGTGGAATGCGATGTTTAATGGAATGGAATGGAATGTGGAATGGAGTAGAATGGAATGTGGAATGGAATGTGGAATGGAATGTGAAATGGAATGGAATGGAATGGAATGGAATGTTGAATGGAATCGAATGGAATGTGATATGAAATGGAATGGAAGGTGGAATTGAATGGAATTAAGTGGAAAGTGGAATGGAATGGAATGGAAAGTGCAGTGGAATGGAATAGAATGTGGAATGAAATGTAAAATAGAAAGTGGAATTTAATGTAGAATGGAATGTGGAATGGAATGGAATGGAACGTGAAAAGGAATGGAATGGAATGTGGAATGCCGTGTGAAATGGGATGGAATGGAGTGGAATATAATGTGGAATGGAATGGAATGGAATGTGGAATGGAATGTGGAATGGAATGGAATGAAATGGAATGTGGAATGGAATGGAATGGAAAGTGGAAGGGAAAGAATAGAAGCTGGATTGAATAGAAGCAGGGGCAGTGGCAGGGGTACAGCTGTGGGTGTGGCAGTGAGTGGACACCGGGCCAGGAGTCACCCATCATCCCACCTTTGGCGGGAGGGAGGGAGGGAGGCCGCCCCATTGCTGGTAGCCCCCGCAGACACCGCGTTTCTCACGGAGGCCCTGAGCCAGGGCGCGAACCCAGATGCCGTGTTCCCTGGGGCGCAGCATAGACAGCCCGGCCGGGAGCTGCGAGGTCAGAACCCCAGGCCTCAAATCACACTGGAGCGGGAAGGGGCGGTGGAGAAGATGAGACAGGAAAGGTCTGGATGGGGAAGGATCGCAGGCTCCCCGGGCTCCCGACCCCCTGCGACCCACGCTCCCTGAGGGCAGCTGCGGCTCCACATCTTTCTCCTGCTGGAGGTTAAAGGAGTAGTTTCGTCCTTTGGAAAAATGCCACCAGCCTCCATCCTCGAACCTTCCCGGCTTCTTCCAGCGTCATGAGCCCAGCAGGAAATAGAAAAGCGGAGTCTGTGTTTATTTACACGGTAATAAATGTATAAATCGAATGATGTCATTGTTTCCCAGGCAAAGGTAAAGAGAAAATAGTCAGACGGGACCTCCAGAGCCGGGAAAGCAAAGCCTGGTCCTGGGTGGGAGGCATCGGTGGGAAGGCCCTTTCCTCGTGGGCTGTGCGCGTCCAAGGCCCACTGAGTTCTAGAATTTGGGTGATTTAAGGGGAACTCTCGGGGGCGGCAGCAGAGTGTCTGGGACATCGACCGAGGCCTTGTGCTGTATTTCTGTCATGGTGGAGCCGCGTCACTGTACTGGGAAAATCTGCATAGGAGACAAAGGTCCGTGAAGAGGGGGGCCTGGGAGGGCACAGGGAGGCTCCTGAGTGCGCATTGCCAGCTCCGGCCCGGGGCTCCCTCGGGTCAGACGGTGAATATGCTGGGCAGTGAACACCCCAGGCCTTCATGCTGGACTTGGGTGCACCTGTGCATTTACGGAGCACCTGCTTGTGTGCAGAACACTTGTGTGCACCTGTGTGTGTGTGGAGAACCTGTGAGCACCTGCTTGTGTGCAGAGCACCTGTGTGCACCTGTGTGTGTGTGGAGCACCCGTGAGCACCTGCTTATGTGCAGAGCACTTGTGTGCAACTGTGTGTGTGGAGCACCTGCTTGTGTGCAGAGCACCTGTGTGCACCTGTGTGTGTGTGTGGAGCACCTGTGAGCACCTGCTTGTGTGCAGAGCACCTGTGTGCACCTGTGTGTGTGTGTGTGGAGCACCTGTGAGCACCTGCATGTGTTCAGAGCACCTGTGTGCAACTGTGTGTGTGTGTAGAGCACCTGTAAGCACCTGTGTGTGTTCAGAGCACCTGTGTGCACCTGTGTGTGTGTGTAGCACCTGTAAGCACCTGCGTGTGTGCGGAGCACCTGTGTGCACCTGTGTGTGTGTGGAGCACCTGTGAGCACCTGCTTGTGTGCAGAGCACCTGTGTGCAACTGTGTGTGTGCGTGTGTGGAGCACCTGTAAGCACCTATGTGTGTGCAGAGCACCTGTGTGCACCTGTGTGTGTGTGGAGCACCTGTGAGCACCTGCTTGTGTGCAGAGCACCTGTGTGCACCTATGTGTGTGTGTGGAGCACCTGTAAGCACGTGCATGTGTGCAGAGCACCTGTGAGCACCTGCATGTGTGCAGAGCACCTGTGAGCACCTGCATGTGTGTGGCGCACCCGCATGTGTGTGGAGCGCCTGTGAGCATATGTGTGCCTGTGTGGAGTACCTGCATGTGTGTGGTGTGCAGAGAGCCAGAGCACAGGGCAGGGAACCACTCTGGTTTTGTTTCAAAGCCTGTGTATTTTACAGACCATAAAAATGCTGTTATTTATAATGTGGAGTAGACAGTTGTGATACATATTTTACTGTGTTTCAAGGTGATGACCTCTTGCTGTCTTAACACCTCTAGAAGGGGCCAAATTTAGCTCATTGCTTCTTTTTTCTGGTCCACAAGCTAAGCTTTTTTTGGGAGGGGTTGTTTTTCCCCATTTTTCAGTGGTTGAAAAAGAATGATACTTTGTGGCAGGTGAAAATTAGGTGAAATTCAGACCTCAGCGTCGTGATGAAAGTCTATGGGATGCAGCCTTGCTCTGGGGTTTGTGTGTGGTGGGTGGGTCTTTCACGCCATAGCAGTTGTGGCTGCCCAAGAGGCACCGTCCCCACTGCATGGCTGTGTGGCCACCACACCCCACCTGAGCCCTGCAGTGGTGATCCAAGGGCATCAGCACATGGGAGCTACCAGTCACACACTGAGGTTTCATTGTTTGCACGGCGTCCTGTGCTGTCCCATCACTTTGGCTTGGCACCTGCCCTCACACACTGGCAGGGAGCCCCCAGGACACCTGCGGCATCACCTCTGAGGATGTGGCTTTTCCCTAGTAAGGGCAACTATTGAACCTGTCCTCTGACCATCTCCCGGGGGTCCTTCCAAGTCACATGGGAAATGGGCCCAATAGTTGATGGAGGATGCAGCCCAGAGTCACCCTGTGCCCTCGGCTGTCAGGTGGCGTGGCACGGCCTTTCCAACAACAAACATCCTTAGGTAACAAACAGGTTGAGAATCATATCAGGAAAGAAGAAGAGGCGCCGTGGTGGTACCGTGTTGTAAACAGAGTGTGCAAATAGGAATTCTTCAGCCTTGGATTAAAGAAGAAGCACACAAACCTCTCAGGAGGAAACGATGACAAACCTAGAAGGGGCAGAGGGCAGGGACGGGAGCAGCCCTAGGGGAACCAGCTGAGCCGGCCATGGGCCTAGGAGGATGCCAGCTCTGCATCCCCCGAGGGTGCGGGTCCAGGAAACAACCCCTTGATCCTGAGGGGCCGGACAGGGTGTGAGCAGCATGGAGCCCCTGGAAAGGCAGGGTCCTGCCTGGGGCCACAGACACCAGGGGTATAGGGCCTTGCACCTCGGAGACTGCTGTGGGCCCCCAAGCAAGAGTGTGGAAACCTACCAGAGGCCTGCAGGAACCAGTACCAACCAGCATCTACCACCAGCCAGAAAGACACCGGAGCCCAGGGTTCAAGAAAGGCAGCCCTGAAAGAGAAGGTCAGCCATCAGAGCAGCAAAGATCCCAGGAGGAAAAACGTCACAGCTGACAAAGGGCCTTTCAGGGGACATGGGCCTGATACTAAGGTTGAAGGGGAAGATGTTTTACTTAAAACAAAATAAACAGTGTGATATCGGGAAAATGAAGGAACCCCATCACCGCTGTGGAAGCATGATTACTATCACACTGGATCCTCAGTTAGTGAGAAAATGGAGCCGAGAATCTCTCCCAAAATGTCACACCAGTTTACAGACAGAGGGGACGTACAACAAAAAATCAGAATTGTAAAGAGGAAAACTTCAGGGTAGACAGAGGCGATCCCTGGAGAAAGGCAGGCTTGGTGTTCATAACAGAATACCTGAAAGTCCCAGACGATCTATTTACAAATCATTTTTTATTTTTTATTTTTCCATTCACACTTGGTTTTTGTGTTTTTTAATGATTTAAAATCGTTTTCTTTCCTCCTGCATGGTCTCAGAGCCTGGTCTGGGCTTCCAGGACATAAATCTTGATGCTTTCCATGCTCTCGGCGGCTGAGTTCTGCCTCACAGAAGCTGCCCACTTGGCCACCGGGAGTCTCTTGTGGGACTCATGGTGCTGCTTGTCGCTGGCATCTGAGGCCTTGTCACGGCTCACTGCCGGCTTGGATTTGTGGCTTCTTCGGGACCGGAGGGGGTGGTTTCTTCTCTTCCTTCCTCTTCTCGGGGGTCTCCACCAGCTGCCAGCTGTTGGCCTTGAGGTGGTAGAGTTCATCGAACTTCATGCTGATGTCCTTGATGGACAGCTGTAGCAGGTCCCAGAACCCTGCCAGGTCCCGGGCTATGGGGCGTGGGTTGGCATCAGGGTTCAAGTGTTGCTCACAGAGGCCAAGGAACTGCTGGAATTTCTGGGATATTGGTAGCTGGGCACTACCCACAGCACTGAGGACTTTTCCTAAGACTTCAGAGAGGTTGTACTCTTTGGTCTCCTTGTCCATCTGGCAGCACCAGCCTTCCAGCTGCTCCATTTCTGCCTGCAGTAGCTTTAGGAACCAGTAGCCGTCTCGGGGGCAGGTCCGTGGCTGTGCCGGCTCTGCTGGGGAGCTGGAAGAAGTCTCGAGCTGGGGTCTGGTGGGTGCAGCGAGGACACCTCCAGGGCAGGGTCACTGTTGTCTCCATAGGAGAGGCTGTGCTTGATCTGGGCAATCTTGGGGGCCCGTGAAGGACCAGCATCGATGCTGATGGAGTTGGGGTGAAGGGTACAGTCCGGAAGGCTCCTCTCAGATGATTTATAGCTTGAGTAATTGGCATCCTGGGTATCTGAGTCCGTGTCCTGTTGGGAGGACATACTGTGAGAGGGGACGCTGCTTTGCCAGTCGTCCTCTACCTGAACCCCGATGGACTGGAATTTGGTAGTGAGACTGGGCTCCTCTTTTGGCACTGGCTGAATGCAGTCAACTTGTATTCCTATTGATGACAGTTTCCTTTTGGGGGTGGCCTCGGGGTGGGACTCAGAGCTGGTCAGCGTCCCTTATTCACTTTTCCGAGCTGCATGTTTTGGGGGTGGCTCTGGGGCCTCAGGGGCTGGGGCGACTCCACCCCGTGTCATGCTGGGCAGTCGGGTACCACTGTCCAGGCTGTCTGATGAGTTTCTCAGGCCCAACTGGCTAGTCACCTCGCTCTTGTGGTCCTGGCTGTCCAGGAAGGTATCCTGGGCAGACTCAGTACCACTCTGGACTGTGACTGAGATGAACGGCTTTGAAGTGGTGCATGGAGGGACCGGTGGCAGGGTCTTCTTATACGCCACTAGGCATGATGAACTCGGAAGGCTGTGACTATTGCTGAGGCTGCTGGTACTGGGTGGTGGGGAGAGGGACTGCAGGGAGACACTGTCCTCCTCCTGCGAGCAGCCTGCCTGGATGGCACGCAGGTAGCTGGGGCTGTGGGAGCGGAAGCAGCTGGGCAGTGGCAAATCAAGCATCTCCGCCGCTGTGGACTCCGCTTCGCTGCAGGCTGACTCGCAGGCCGCCTCATCCTGTTCACTCGGCTCTGCCTCCCGTACCTGCCGCTCATGGCCAAACAACTGGGGGATCAGGGAGGCCTGTCCAAAATCTGACTGATGCAGCTGGAGTCGTTGAGGCTGTCACTGATGGGCATGTAGTCCTCTTCCCAGCCCAGACACTTGGAGGGCAGCAGCATGTCCACTGAATCCAGGCGGTCCAGACTCCTGTGGGGGTTGCTCTGCTCTCCCAGTGACGGCTGCGTGGCTCTCAGATAGCTCTGGCGCCACGCTGCAGTCTTGGGTGAGGGCTCGGGGCTGCGGCTGGACTCGTCGCTGTCCTTGTCACCCATGGCCTTGATGTAGCTGCTGCTGCGCATGAGCCGGAACGGGCTGGGGCCGTCGGCTGCGGCATCCATCTCGCATGGGGACAGCATCGTGGTGCTGCACTCGCCACCACCAGGCACCTGCGGGTAATGGTAGGCTAGACCCTGGTGGCAGGATTTGGGCTTGAGCACGCTCTTATCAAATGTGGCCGAGGTCTTCTGGCAGACCTCGTGGGCATGGCTGAGGGTCAGAGTGAACCAGGAGCCCCGTTTGACGTAGTTGGTTTCAGTGCCCACCCCAAGGCTGGGGCAGGTGGCTGGGGGTGCAGGCGGGGGTGGTGGGACCGTTAGCTGGGTGGTGTTTTCTTGGTGGCTTTGAGCATGTGCCCACTGAGGGTGTTGTAGGCATGCATGAAGTAGAGTGGCTGGCTGCGTTCTGCCTGGCGGCCTAGTGTCATTAGCCCGGAGGCTGGGCCACTGCTGCGGAAGGTGCCGGCCTCGCCATCCAAGTTGTCATCGGCGCTCCACCAGCCTGAGATGTTGGAGCGGCTGCGCCCTTTGGGCTCCCCAACCTTGGCCCGCTCCTTGCTTTTGGCCCTCTGGCCCTTGCCAGTCCTCCATGTCACCCTTCTTGCTGCCATTGCCACCGACCTTGCCCACTGTGCCATCCAGTAAGGGTGGCTTGGTGAAGAAAAGCTGCTGGACTGAGTGGACCAGGTGGCTGATGCAGCCAGGGCTCTCGCCACGGGCCTTGGTCTCACCATGGGGGAATTGGAGGGTGCTGAAGCCACTACAGTGGATGGGCAGCTGCTTCTCAAACTGGACCAGGAGGTTGGTGGGCAGCCGGTTGATCTTGGTGGCCTGGGCATGGCTGGGGAAGGGGCTCTCCTCTGGCACCTCGAAGTGGGAGTTGTCGTGGATGTAGAGAAAGGTGCTGCTGGGCGGGGGCAGCTGGTTGTTGTGGGGAAAGAGGCCATCCCCCAGCAGGGTGTCCTGCCCAGGGAAGCGGGCCTTGCCAGCAAAGGCGTCCGTGGGCGACAGCAGGTAGGAGTTGTGGTCAGTCCCTGCAAACGGGCTCGTGGGGTGGGTCTAGGCTGTCCCTAGAGAGGTGGTGGGGGCGGCTGTCACCAAGACCTTTCATGACCCCAGGCCGAGGGCAGGAGCCGTCACCCTAGCAGGGCCCCCGGGTCGCCTCCCCCGGGAGGCAGCCACCCTGCGCCGGGCGCCTCTGCAGCCTCAAGCCCGCTCAGCAGCTCCACTGTGCCGCCGCCTCTGGGGTCCGCTCACAGGTCCCCGCACCTGGCCCTGGCCCACGGGCGCCCCATGTATCTCCTCCGGCCGGCGTGGCACACCTGAAAATCCTTTTGAATGTACAGTTGAGTAATGGCTAAAAGAAAATGACTTTTCCACACGCACAACACTTCTGACACCAATTGTGGGGTTTTCATCCAAGCAATTTCTCAGTTCTCTTGGACACAGACTTGGTGTCGAAAGTTTAACTTGATTCTGACACTAACTGCCCAGAGCCAGCACCGACCCAGCAGGCGAAGGGTCCAGTGCCACAGACTGCCTGCCTCAGACACCAGCGGCGGGGGATGCACCCCCGTTCGCAAATCAAATCGGGTCCTCTTGCCTGGCGCAGTAAGACAAACGTCCACGCTGAGGTTTTGCAGTGGAGAAAGGAGGATGTTTATTCGCAGGGCACCAAGCAAGGAGAATCGGGCAGCTCTTGCTAAGACCCGAGCTCCTCAGTGGCCTACAGGTAACGATTTTAAAGGTGGGAGGAAGAGATTGCTGGTAAAGTCACAAACCAATACTTGGAAGCTAACCATAGGTTTCACCTTAAAAAAAATAAAGAGATATCTTGAAGTGAGACCCATAGGTCATAAGTGGATTCAAAGATTCTCTGATTTGCAGGAGAAGCTGTATCCAAAACTCTAGGGTCAGCAGAAACCAATGCCAAGTTCCAGACTGTGGGGGTCTCCTCCTTCAGGTTCCTTGGGAAGAAATTTAGAACCAAAGGCAGGTTGAGTTCACTCCCCGGTTCTGGTTATCGGGGGTCTGCGTGCCGGTGGATTTAGACCCGGGTGGTGAGGTTCTGGGCTTCTGGAGAACAGTTCAGGGATGTGGGGCAGGGTTATCTTTAGTTTCTAGAGGGAGCCGGATGTTGTTCTGAGCTATTGTTACCTCCTTGCCTACCTGGATGCTTGTTTGGTTTTCAAGACCAGCTTGGTGCCTGTAATTTTCCTTGAATGAACTCGAGATTCTCCTTTATTTCCATGTTTGGGGTGGCCTGGCAGGTCCCTAGGAGGGGTCCCAGCTCCATCTCACCCTAACGTCTGTCTGACTCGCCTACAAAGTGGGGTCCCCATGACCTCCCCCTCAGGTCAGGTCATTTCCCAGGACGTCTCACAGAACCCCAGGAAACACTCACATTTCCTGATTTGTTACAGAGGGTGTAGATGAGCAGCCAGGAGGGGCATGTAGGGCCAGGTCCCAACTTTGCATTTTCGGCCACAGTGCTATGGGGCCGTCTTTATCCATCTCCACCAATTTAGAATATTATAATCATGGTTTTTTAGCCACAAGGGAAAAGTGGTTTCCAGAAGTTATTAGCGTCATTACACATTTCAGCAATAATTATTGCCATTAGATGTTTGTGAAGGTTTCGAATTGTCAGCTATATTACATAGGCCCTTTAAATGGAAGAAAACATTAGATTTTATCAGGCAATGTAGTTTTATTTTTTCTTATCATTTTTGTGTAATTTCAATAAGCACATAATGGCAGTATCTATCCCTGAAGACCTGAATGTTTCTGTAAATGAATTTAATTTTGAAGGCCTGAAATCATTCTTAAAACTTGTGGACATAGGTTCATATTTATAAAGAAAAATGCGGATATATGTGTGGTAGGGTTGTGAACCTTCTGCTGATTTCTGAGAACAGTATTTTAACTTGCCACCTTCATGGAAGACTAAGAAATTATTTCAAGTAGCCTTCTGAGGTGACTTTCTACCTGCAGTTATCAGCTGCGTCCCGGTGAAAATCGTATGAAACACGTAAATAGCTGTCATTGTGTAGGTTATATAAATGGATGAATGAAAACCATGAGGCCCGTCAGGAATGTAAACATCCTCCAATTTCCCTACTCCCTAGTGTATACACACCTTTGAACATCATCTGGGTTTCTGCTTTTGTAATAGGAATGGTGTATGATTTTGAATCCACATCCTTAAGTGAAATAATTCTTTTGTGGAAGGTATCCTGGTGTTTGTCCAATGTGTGTGTTTGATTTTGTGGACACACAGGACTGCTAGCCACAACGTCCTCTACACGGCAGCTCTTGAGCCTCATGGCCTCTGGATTTCTTGACTCTTGATATTTGAGGACCCCCAGAAATGTCTGACGCTGACCTGGGGGGTTGAATCTACTGATATTTATATTAGACATGAATACTGAGAATGTTTTTAAACATTTATTAATTTATTTTAAAATAACACTATAAACCCATTACAGAATGACATAAAACATATTTTCTTCAGAAAGATTCATTTTCCAAAACAAAGGAAGAAAGAGTAAGGAGACTTACTTCTTTGTGCCAGTCTCTCCAACGCCTGGTTCACAGGTACAGATGTTCCACGTAGCTTCTGGAAAACTCTATTGTATATCTGTTAGAAAATGAGAGTGAAAAGGCAAACAATGTCTTAGAATTATTATAAAAATAGCTTTGACTTCACACATCCCCTGGAAGGGCCTTGGGGAACCTAAGGGCTTCCAGGGAACCATGCTTTGAGAAGGGCTACTGTAGAAACACCTGTGGTAAATTTGTGTCTTGCTGTCCCCATCACCATCTGTGATGGGCGGCCACCCCCCCAGCTTCTGGCCAGCAGCCTCCACAGCCATCTGTCTCCAGGAATTCCCTTGGCTGAAGAGCGTTGCCTAGCCTCGTTGGTGCTGCTTTCAGGTGAGCCCACGAGTGGTGGCTGGACAGTGAGGGGCACAGACGCCTGACCCCTCCCCCGGACTCCCGATGCCTCCAAAGGCCAGCCTGCACCAGGTACTCCTGTGAGTCAGCCAGGTCCTTTCCTGAGACCCTGGTGCAGCCCAGTGTCCCTCCCATCCCCTGACTGCAGGTGCGGACCCCTGACTGTTGCCCTGGGGCTGACTTCCGGGCAGTATCCTCTGCTGCCAGGGGTAGGTCCGCTGGAAGCCTCACTGATCCACCACAGACAAACTCAGGCCACGTCCACCCCACGTCCCGCTGGGCTCCAGCCCTGGAGCCCCATGCCCTGTGCTGTCTCATAGCTGCAAGCTGCCACTTCCTTTTCAGGTTCTGATTGCTGATTTCTCTTTCAAAAAATCAGAAGCCTGGATTTTGTCAGTGGTCTCTGGAAAACATCTTTGTTCAGCATAAACGAGTTTTACTCCCTCATGGTACAAGGTTATACAGGAAGAAATGCCATCTCCTCGTGGACAGACGCTCCCAGGAACCATCCCAGGGAAGACCCTGAGGGAAAAAGCAAAAGCCGGGGCGGGTGCCTTTGGAGACACCCAGGGGAGCACAAAGCCCCCGATTCGCTCATCTGCTGACGTGAAGGGGCACTTCCTAAAATGGCCTGGTCCTGGTTTTGTGCTGAGGGTCCCTGGCTGAGTTGCATTTTAGTTATTTTTTTCAACTTACTTTATACTCTGAGAGTGTCCAAATTATCAAAACTATATTTCTAAAGGACAGGAAAAGTATTTCTTGTGTAATTTAGGTTTTATGTTAAAAACCTGAAGACAGAAACAACCTCTCTGAAGTGAATTTGATAGTATTGTTACTATGAACGGTAACTGACATCACAGGGGAAATTTTTCTATTTATATTATAAAATATAAAATAGGAACATGTCACAAACCTCAAAGACACTCTTATTTATATCAGATGACTCCTGAGGATTTTAAAGTGCCCAGCACTGAAGTTTTACGGGATAAATTGCCTTGGCTTTAAGGATCTCACACATTTTAGAGAAATGCCGTAACTTTATCTCCAGGTCCATGGAAAAGCTAGAGAGGTGCAGAAAGGCATGGCAGACATCCCACTTACCTCTGTTTAAAAAGCCGCCCTTCTTAGGAATCAGCTGCTGATACCCTGAGGTGATTCTTTCACCCAAACTCCGCTTCAGCTCTTTTGTCCTCTTTCTTAATTATTGTGGGTTTTATTATTTTTAAAGTAACTTAACCAGTTCAGTATTTTAGCAGTGCTCTAAAATGTGATTATGACCATCTCCACAGTAATCTAACAGTGAAAATTAGATCCTTGTCCACAAATCCAGGGGAGAAAATTGAGTGCTAAGATTGCATTAAGCGGCCATGCAAGTCCTCTTAGTTGAACACAGGCTTGCATCAGAAGCTGGGCTAGGTCAGCAGGCTGTGCGGTGCGGAGAGGACCATGTTCCTGCTGCTGTGGAGCCATCCCCCAGTAAGACGACCTGGCAGGAGGATGATAGTTGGTTGTGACTCAACTTGGTTTGGATACAGACACAGGCAAAGTGGTGTGGTCACAGAAAAGGAATCCTTGAAATCACGTTTCTCTTTTGCAATCCTGAAGCTATCCTAGATGATTATTTTCTTGTTTTCTTCTGAATTTTTGGAGTAATTTTTATGTCAGATCTTATTTCCATGATAGACTTATTAACTGTAGCCCTTTAAAAATTTTTACTGTCTGCTCTAAGGCTTAACATACACATACTTAACCTATTCAAGTCTGAATGAACATAATCTTACACCAACCTGTTCTGAGGTAAACTTCCATTTTTCCTTCCTTTGTGCTGTTTTTGCCATACATTATATACCTATGTAGTTATTAACCACATGATACATCATTACCATCTTTTCTTCAGGCAGTCAATTACATTTTAAAGTAAATTAAAAAATTAAATATATATTTTATAATGACCCTTGCTTTTACCATTTCCAGAACTTTTTAGTCTTTTGTCTAGGTCGAGACTTTCCACTGATATCACACTCCTTTTGCCTGAATAACTTCCTTTAAAATGTCTTGTAGTGAAGGTCTACCTGCAATGAATTATTCAGCTTCTGACCTGGAAATGTCTTTACCTCACCTTGAAATAATATCTTGAAAGCTACTATCATGCTGGTGCACGATTCTGGGTTAACACAGTTTTTCTTTCAGCATTTAATGGGGTTGCTTTATTGTTTCCTGGTTGTACAGTCATGAGGATAACTCTGCTCTAATTCTTATCTTTTCCCTTGGTACACAGGCATCTCTTCCCCTTCTGGTTGTCTTCAAGATTTTCACTTTACCTTTGTTTTTCAGTAGTGTGGTTATGATGCATCTGCTTAAATATGATTTTGTGTTTTATTTACACTGGTTGGTTTTAGATGAGATATTTGAATCTGTACTTTGTTTCCTTTCATTGAAAATGGAAAATTCTTGGTCGTTGTCTATTCAAATACGTCCTCTTTCCTATTGTTTCTCTCATCTTCCTCTTGTTCACTAAGCATATATTGGAGTGTTTGATATTATCTGAGCTGTTGAACACTCTTCTCTTTTTTTCCACATTGTGTTTCACTTTACATAATTTAACTTGATTTATCTTCAGGTATACTGATTTTCCTCTGCTAGGTTCAACCATCTTATAAGTCTGTCAACAGACTTCTTTATCTCTGATAATCAGGTTTTTTATTCCCAGCATTTTCCTTTGCCTGTTTTAGATTTCATCGCTGTGCTGAAATCCCCTCACCTTTTTTAAAAAATATTTTCACCTTTTCTTCTAGTTCCCTTAACACATGGACTCTAGCCATTTGAACATCCCAGCCAACAGATGAAACATCTGGGACTTCCCTGTGTCTGGTTCTGTTGACTGTTTTACCTCTTGACAATGGGTTATATTTTTCTCTCGTCTCTGTCTTGAACTTTTTGATTAGGTGACTGTGTGGATGTGTGCATGCATATACACATGGCTGTGTCTCTGCATGAGTGTGAGCACTCGTGGTGCATGTGTGAGAGCACACCTGTGGGTGTGCATGCATGTGTGAGTATCTGAGCATGGGAGCCAGCAGCACCCATCTTCTCGTGGGCCTCACTGAAGCCCTGCTCCTCTGAGCCTCTCCTTCACTCCAGAGTGTCTCCTGCTGCCTGTGGCTGTCCACCATGCTCCTGTCTTTGGAGTCAGTGTCTACCCCGACTGCCTGAGGGCCCTGCTCTGGGTCAGACCCCATATGTGATGGTGTGTGTGACTACAGCCTCCCCTTCACTGAGTTGGAAACACTCCCTGGGCCATCTTGGGGGTGCTGGGGGTAAGTGGCCCTTGACATGGAATTTCCTGAGGCTGGGCCTCTGGCTCCTCTGTCCCATGTTGGGCCTCGAGGCCACTTGGGGTTCTTGGGTCCTGCCAGTGAATCCAGCTCTGGACCCACAGGCCCGCGTTAAAGAAAGAAATTTCAAACCCTTCTTGTGTTTGAAATTAAGGTTTGCAAACTGCTGGTCCAGCTGTGTCTTTTTAATGGTCCTGCTGTGTAGAGCTGTGCAAATTTGAAAATTCCGTGACTTCACTCAATGTGTGAATTCCTTCCAAATAATGCTTCCTGTGATTTGTGTATGTTTACTGACTTTTCTTCCTTTAAGCAAAAATATTAAGGCCTCCCCCACTCGCTGCTGCACCTGGCTGGACAGTGGGGGCTAAATACTTTCCCCTTAGAAAACTGTTGCATTCCTAGGTGTTTGAGATGTGTGCCCAATGGGAGTCAGGGTTAAAGTGTGTCCTTTCTGTGTAGACATCAGGGGGCTCATAGGGTGAAAGATCACAGCTAACTAACATGACATGCTGTGTGCACCTCACCCAGCACCCACCCACTGCCTGCCGAGTTCTAGGAGTTGGAAATTAAAATGGAATTACTGCCCGATGGTCAGCGTGGTGCTCCCAGGTGTGGTCTTTGGATACACCAGGCATTTCATTTTCTGCCTGTTCTTCTCACTGATAAGGGGCACGTGGCAGCCAACGGCAAGCATCACAGACTCACCAATCTTGTCCCAGAGTGGTTGGAGAATTCAACCAGAAAGTCTGAGCCCCCTGCCCTGTGCCCAGGTCCCCCAGTGTGTTCCGCTGCATGGCCATGCAGCCTTGAGAGACTCGAGCACCTGCACACAGTGCACCTACTTCCTCCAGACAGAGTGGCCAGGGGTAAAACATGCCCCTTGAGAGACTCGAGCACCCACACAGTGCACCTGCTTCCTCCGGACGGAGTGGCCAGGTGTAAAACATGCCCCTGGGCATCTCCAGTGACAAGGAACAGCCCGCAAGGCCAGGACTCACGTGCTTCCTCAGCAAAACTGTAAATACACAAACTTTGCCTTTTTATAAAGTGAGTCCAGATGCTTCCTGACAAAAGAGGAAAAACATTTTTTATTGAATAGTACTTTTGTATATTTGACTTACATATTTGTAGCCCAGAACCATCAGCTGGTCATCAGGAGGCGGTTCACTGACCAGCCCTTGATGGGCAAGTGCTGTTTAGAATTTTGAATATGCTGTTCTGCTCATTTACTTTTTAAAATGCATTTGAATATCATTTGCAAAAATACTCAGATCTATTTGAGGGACATTGTGTATTTTGTCTCTAAATATGGCAATTGCACTGTTGCAGAAGCTAGATGCAGCCGGCCTCTTGGGGCTGACTGGTCCGCCTGGCCTATAAGACCCTCAGATGTGAATTCCACCTGTGCTCCTGGTCTCAGTGGGTCTTCGTGGACCCAAGGCGACATTTTCTAGACTCAACTTGGCTCGAGTCAGCAATTGACCATTGCTGTTTGAACTGGATTTGAACCATCTTCATCAATTTGATAAAAGGAAAAACAATGGGCTCTTAAACTATTTGCTGATTGAGCAAATGCCTATACAGCTGATTGGCTCCTGTCCTAATGGGCTGTTTTTAAGAACATCGTCTTTTTTCCTCTAAAATCTCCAAATATCTGGCCTGCTGATATTGATGACCAGTTCCAGGGGTCTGGAGTTCCTCAGAGATGGAGGCACTGTCCCCTCCACGTCAGGGCCAGTGGCGGGGCACCCTGAGTCCCTCAGAGACAGAGGCACTGTCCCCTCCATGCCAGGGCCAGTGGTGGGACACCCCGAGTCCCTCAGAGATGGAGGCACTATCCCCTTCACATCAGGGCAAGTGGTGGGACACCCAGGCCCAGTCTCCTGTACCGTCAGCAACATATCTTTGTTTTTGGGTGAGCTGAGGAAATTTGACAAACAGGCCTGTGTGTCCCTGTCCACTCAAAGCTGAGAGTGTCTCCTGCAGCCAAGTGCACCCCTTGAGCCTTTGGGGACAGCAATTCTGGTTTCCGTCACCAAAAAGATGGCTTTCCTATTTGGGGCAATGTGTATGGGGAATCGCGGGGTTTGCAGTCAGGCCTGACTGATTTTGCCCAACACTGTGGCTGAGGCTCACCTGTGCCATTTTAATAGAGGCATCAAAACTTCGACATGGATCCCGTTGGTGATGGCACCAAAGCTTGTTTCCAAATTCTAATCTGGACGAGCCTTTGGGGGTTCCATTTCGGAGGCATCATGAATAACACTGCATTGAGCATTCTTTGTCTTTGGTGGACTTAGGTTTTGTTTCTGTGGAGGGCAGGTCTGGGAGTGAGCTCGTTAGCAGAGAAGGTGATTGGCTCGAGCAGGTACAGCCCAGGAGCTTCCAGTGGCTGCTCAATGAACTCTCTGGCCAGTGCCGCAAGGGTTTCGGTTCCTCCACATCACGCTGATGCATTCAGTTCTGGAATTTACATCAGCGCGTCGTGCGTCTCACTCCCAACAAATATATTTAGGTTTTTTATTCCAGTTTCACTTGTTCTATGGCATATTTAGAGCCAAGGGGATCTATGATTTTTTTATTCCCATAGGCTGAGTGTGGGGACTCACATTAAACACACACACACAACACAGAAATACTGCACACCACATTGGACTCTTATACACAAAACACACAATACACACAGACACATACCACACACGTACCATACTGCACACATTTATACACACACAATACACATAGGCACCACACACCACACCACACACATATACACACAACACACACGTACATAGACATACACACATACAACACACACACATACACAGAGACACAGCACACACATATACACAGCACACACTTATACATATACACACACCCACATATACACAGCACACACATACCATACTACACACATTTATACACACACCACACACACACCCACATATACAACCCATAACACACACACACCCCCACATATATACAGAGACACAGCACACACACACCCACATGTACACAGCACACACACACCATACCACTTACATATATACACACACCACACACATATGCACCCCCACATATACAGAGGCATACCACACATATACCCCCACATATACACAGAGACACAGCACACACACACACCATACCACACACATTTATACATACATAACACAAACACACCACACATACCACATCACACACATAGGTATATATTTAAGAAAAAAAATTTGTTTTGTAGTGAAATGCTCATTTTTGTCAGTCTAGGTTTTATTTATTCTCGAATTTATTTTTGTGTGTTTTGCACAGGTCTTCTGACCAAGGTGCCCTCTGGATTGAACAGGTCAGCAGTGGAACAATCTGTATGTTCAGAGAGCTTCCACTTAAAAATCTTATTTGACCTTCTATTTAAATACTAACTTTTGGTTTAATTTCCTTGAGAAACTCAGAAAACATCACATTTTAATTTTTATGTGGTAGTTTTCCCCAAGTTGAATTTTGTTTTTATGGACTCAATAAAAAATACAACTCGTTCTGAAAGGAAAATTTTTTCCCCAAAATTAGAACCTAAGAAATGTTTTAAGATCGTCACCTGGAAATTCTGAAGTTTGAATCTTTTAAAAACATTTTTAAAAACATTTTATACACCCTAATTCAATAATTGACTTATTTGATAATTCTTTTCTCTAACTAGATTCTGTTGCCTTTGCCTCAGGGAAGAAAGCTGTGGTTGGTAAAAGGAACTGATTCTAGATCTGTAAGGAGTGAATATGTGGTGTCAGGGTTCTCTGTGGCTCCACTATAGACAGGTACTTATGTGCAGGCACACATACATGCACACACACAAGCACACGCACAACTATGTGCCATGCTCACACGCATGTGCAGACATGCACACAAACACACTTATGTGCCATGCCCACACACATGTGCAGACATGCACACACAAGCAAACGCACACCTATGTGCCATGCTCACACACATGCAGACACACACGTCACATGTGCATACATGCACGTCACACAGACACATGCACGCATACATATGTACAATTAAATGGCACCAAAAATGGAAACTCATTTTCAATTATTGCAACATTGTTTTTGAAACTTTGTGCTGATGAGATAGGCAATCCCAGGGAGCAGGAATGAGAACAGAGAGGCTCCCACAGAGGCCTGGGAAGCTGGCAGAAGTCTGTGCTACTGATCTATGAAGTGTCAGCTGTGGCCCTGGGGCTGGCCCTCTGGGACCTGGGAGCATGAGCATCACTGGTGAGAATGGTCTGCTGAGATCACAGGAGAGAAGGCTCTTTTGGCACCTCGGGGTAGGGATGCTGGGGCAACGAGCACCCTGCACTCTGGGCTGGATGTCTGCTGTGCAAGCCCACTGTTGCCACAGCCATGCCAGGTGACAGGCCACCCACACACAGTGGCTTATGAGACAGCTATCTGCTGTCATGCTAGAGGTGAAGTTCTGACTAGAGAAAGTAGCAGGCATGAACACGGGGTTGGGGTCCCACCAAACAGACAGGATCTAGGAGGGTCCTGGGCATGTGCCTGGGGCTGCTGGGCCTGCGCAGGGCCAGAAGGGGTGGAACAACAGGAATTGCGTCCATGCTGCTCACTCAGACAAGGGCCCCACGGGCTTGGCAGGACAGGGTGGCCACTGTCAGGTCCGTCCAGCCACGGCAGCTGTGCAGAACCAACGGCATCTGAGCAGGGCAGAGACAGACCCATGAGAGCGTTTAGATGAAAAGCACATGGGCATGATGTGGCGTCGGCCTCACCACAGCATCCCCCAGGTGGAAGAGTTAGGTTAGTTGAGGCTGCAGGTTCTCTCCTTATTCTTTCTATTTAGATAATGCAATGGTGGCAGATGCTGCTGCCTGATAAATTGGTGGGAAGAGTGTCTGACTGGCTCTGCCTGGGAGTGTGATGCTCACTGCACCGTCCGGGCCTCAGCCATGACCCCACCTCCCCGCATCTGCTCACACCTGGACACGAGCGTCCCCACACACAGGAGGCCAGTTTCCCACTCTCAACTGCTCCCACTCCTCATCAGATCTTCGTTCACTCCCCATCCTGTATCCCCATTTTTAAGGATTTTTATTTGATATTCTGTGTAACAGCAGTACTGAAAATCATGTTACCTGACACCATATTTAATATTTATTTACAGTCAGCAAAGCGACATCTCAGTCTATCTCCTTTCATATTAAGCAATAAGTGTATGGAACTGGAAAGCTGGATGATTTTGTAAGTCAATTTGAAAAGTCACCTTGCAACTCTCCAGAAATAACATGCTAGCAAGTATTCCTGTGCACTATAACTCTCTGGAAATAACACATTAGCACATATTCCTGTGCACTATATCTCTCTGGAAATAACACACTAGCACATATTCCTGTGCACTGTAACTCTCTAGAAATGACACGATAGCACGTATTCCTGTGCACTGCAACTCTCTGGAAATAACACGATAGCACGTATTCCTGTGCACTGTAACTCCCTGGAAGTAACACGATAGCACGTATTCCTGTGCACTGTAACTCTCTGGAAATAACACGATAGCACGTACTCCTGTGCACTATAACTCTATGGAAATAACATGATAGCATGTATTCCTGTGCACTATATCTCTATGGAAATAACACACTAGCGTGTATTCCTGTGCACTATAACTCTCTGGAAATAACAGGCTAGCACATATTCCTGTGCACTATAACTATGGAAATAACACACTAGCATGTATTCCTGTGCACTATAAGTCTCTGGAAATAACACGATAGCACGTATTCCTGTGCACTATAACTATGGAAATAACACGATAGCATGTATTCCTGTGCACTATAACTACAGAAATAACATGCTAGCACATATTCCTGTGCACTATAACTCTCTGGAAGTAACACGCTAGCACATATTCCTGTGCACTTCAACTCTCTGGAAATAGCATGATAGCACGTATTCCTGTGCACTGTAACTCTCTGGAAATAACATGATAGCACGTATTCCTGTGCACTGTAACTCTCTGGAAATAACATGCTAGCACGTATTCCTGTGCACTATAACTCTGGAAATAACACGCTAGCACGTATTCCTGTGTACTATAACTCTCTGGAAATAACACGCTAGCACGTATTCCTGTGCACTATAACTCTCTGGAAATAACACGCTAGCACGTATTCCTGTGCACTATAACTGCGGAAATAACACGCTAGCATGTATTCCTGTGCACTATAAGTCTCTGGAAATAACACGATAGCACGTATTCCTGTGCACTATAACTACAGAAATAACATGATAGCACGTATTCCTGTGCACTATAACTACGGAAATAACACGCTAGCACGTATTCCTGTGCACTATAACTCTCTGGAAATAACACGCTAGCACATATTCCTGTGCACTATAACTACAGAAATAACACGATAGCACGTATTCCTGTGCTCTGTAACTCTCTGGAAATAACACCCTAGTACAGATTCCTGTGCACTATAACTACGGAAATAACATGATAGCACGTATTCCTGTGCACTCTAACTCCCTGGAAATAACACGCTAGTACGTATTCCTGTGCACTATAACTACGGAAATAACACGATAGCACGTATTCCTGTGCACTCTAACTCTCTGGAAATAACACGATAGCACGTATTCCTGTGCACTGTAACTGACTTCAAACAGAAGTTATTGTATGAAACTCCAAAACACTTGCTGGTTGTTCCTGGCCCAGCGAGCCCTGGCTCAGGGGCAATAGCTCCATGTACTGGAGCCTCATTTGGAGCCGAGGTGGCCTCTGGAGAGCCTCACCCCAGCCCTGCCAGCATCACCACCAAGTGGGCACAGTACCTGGACTTCTGAAGGCCATCCCCCGTTCCTATAAAGCCTGCAGCTTCAGGGTGGTGGGGACTTGGTGAACTCGGAATTCCAGGAGCCTGGGCTCACGGCTGCCCTTCTTTGGCTGTGCAGGGAGGTCCTTGGTCAGAAGAAATGCTGTGTGGACCCCATGGTGGGGTGGGGCTTTCTGAGTCAGGGATGGCAGTTTTGGCCACAGCGTGGCACACAGGGAAGGCAAATCCATGCCCCCGAGTTCTGTTCCACTCAGGACAAAAAAGCTCCCCAGGGAGCTGCCGCTCCCCTGATGGAAGCCGTGGATGTGACCACCTGCCCCAGGCAGCTGGCCGACCCCAGGGGAATGGTGCCACCTCGGAGCTTTGTGCTAGCCTCTGCTGCTGGCTGATGGCACTCAGTGGTGGTTGTAGCCAGTTAGCCTTGGTGGGTGGAGTCCGTGATGCTGAGTCCAGGGTCACTGCCTGAAGTTCTGACCACTGGGGGGATTTTGCCTCCCCACTGCCCTCAGCGATGTCCTGGGCAGGGGCTGTGGTGCTGCTGCCCCCCCACTTCTGGGCGACACCTGCACATGGCATAGAACCATCTGGAAAACTGGCCCGAGTCTAGTTGTCTTCTGTCAGCTGATCTAGGGAATTTTCCATGAGGCCACAGGTGCAGGAGAGAGACGGCCGTGTGGCAGGAGTGGAGGCCAGGGACGTTCCTTCTTCACTCGTGCCTTCAGGGCTTACACCAAACCACGTACACACCACTTCCATTTGGTGATGGAATACAGCTGTGCACACCTGAGCATGTCATATATAAGCATGTTGTGTATGAGTGTGTGCTATGAGTGTGTCATGCATAAGCGTGTCACGTATGAGCATGTCCAGTATAAGCATGTGCTATAGTGTGTCATGTATGAGCATGTGCTATGAGTGTGTCATGTATGAGCATGTCATGTATGAGCCTGTGCCATAACAAGGTGCTAACCTGTCGCGATGTTTCCCCGCAGATCACTGTGAGGAGCCCCTGGTGTCCACCCTACCCTCGTCGTCCTTCAGCAGCTCCTCCGAGCTGTCCAGCAGCCACAATCCCAGCTTCGCCAGACTGAACCGGAGAGACGGTATGTCCACTTCCCATCTCTTACTGATTCATGGTGGAGCTCACACAGTTTCAAGGATCAGCATCTCTTTTGTTAAGGGGTCATGAGTAAATTACCCAATGCGCAGAAAATAAAATTCTGAGTATTATTCAAACAGGTTTGTAGGAATGTTTCTGTTAGAAATGTATGGCGTGTAAATGTTCTATCCACAGACCAAGGTCGGCAGTGGGGGTTTCTCTCTGCACCGGGCCATGGAGGGGATTGGGCAGGACAGGGTGTGGGTGGCATGTACCTGTGCACTGAGTATGCCCATTTCCACATGAAAATGCGCACAGGACATGGCATATACCAGGTTCTATTTATCTTGGAAAACGTATTTTCTATCACACATATTCAATTTTATGGGTATACAAGCTGTGAGTATCAAGTTATTCTTCTTTAAGTCGAACAGAACTGGAAGCCGTGTCATTTCCATCGCGGCTGTGGCCAATTCCATGAAATGCTGAGGATTTAAAACAACAGAGATTCATTCCCTTGCAGTTCTGGGGGTAAAAGTCTGCAGTGGGGCTCATGGCACTAAGGTCAAGCTGTGGGCAGGGCTGGGTCCTTCTGGAGGTGCCCGGGAGCCTCTGTTTCCTCCTTCCCATGCCTGGAGGCACCTGTTCCTTGGCTTATGGTTCCTTCCCCATCTTCAAACCAGCAATGGCCACAGAGTTTTGTCTCTACCCATCCCTCTAGCCCTGACTCTTCTGTCTTCCTCTCTCTCATTTAAAGATGTGTGGGTCAGATGACACTACCTCCTTCCCCTGGATACCAGGATAGTGTCCGGGTCAGATGACGCTGCCCCCTTCCCCCTGGATACCAGGATAGTGTCTGGGTCAGATGACACTGCCCCCTCCTTCCTGGATACCAGGATAGTGTCCGGGTCAGATGACACTGCCCCCTCCCTCCTGGATACCAAAATAGTGTCCTGGTCAGATGACACTGCCCCTCCCTCCTGGATACCAGGATAGTGTCCGGGTCAGATGACTGGCAGCCTTCATGCCTTGTTGCCACACAAGGTAGCCCTGACCCTGCTTCTGGGGGCAGATGTGGCATCTTCCGTGGGCCAGTGCTCTGCCCCCCACTGAGAGCTAGAAGCGTGGGCTTAAAAGATGCTTGCCAATTAAAAACAAAGCGAAATAAATGTCTTCTTTCTCTCAAGAGTGCGAATGTGAAGCCGTATTTGTGGCCCTCTGGGCTCATTTTATTCCCATAGTCAAGGCTTCTTCTCTGGGAGTGTGCTGAGCGGTGTGTGCCCCTGCTTAAAGACAAATGCACAAATCTGAGCCCCAAGTTGCTCTGGAGAAAGAAAGGGGTAAAAAACTTACAGAGACAGGGACGAGAGTGCTGCAGTTCTTGCAATGCAAAATGCAAGAGAGAGCATTTGTGCACACATTCCAGGGAGATCCAGCTGGCCCGGCGCTGCTCACATGGGGGGTGCCTGTGCAACCTGGGCCAAGTAGGGAGGACCCCAGTGCTGCAAGAGGAGGACCCAGGACCCTAAGGCCATGAAGGGAGGACCCTCAGGCCATGTGGGGACTATCCTAGGGCTGCATTCCACGTTCACTCTCCTGTTTCCTTCTCATCTGTGTGGAGCTGGTACTCAACACTGGACCACATTTACTGCAGTGAATACTGGGTGACACAAAAAGATATAATTTATACACAATGATTTGGTATTTTACTCTTTTAATATAGGCACACTGGTAGATAAATGATGATGTTTCCAAAGTGCTTATTACTGTACAGATGTGCCACACATGTGATGACACCTTGTCATTTGATATTTTAAAATTACAACTTAAAAATTATTTCACTATATAAGGGGGCCTTGGTGAAGAGGTGGCATGCACTGTGTGAACACAGAAGTCTCTGGCATTCATGTTGGATACCAGGTAGGAACGGGAGTCCCGGGTTCCCATGAGAAGTATCTCGCCGTGGGTCGTGGCTGCGTGCTGGGGTTGGCCTCCCACTGTGACTGCCTCATGGGACAGGTGGTCAGGGATCCCACGGCTTCCCCCACACAAAAGGTTCTCAGCAGAAGCAGGGGCCTCCCTGGACTCAGGCTGGGACCCCAGCAGGTAGACTCGGGCTGGGACAGCAGCAGGAGCCTCCGTGGACTCCTGCTCTCCTGGAGCCTCTGCTTCCCCTCCACTCACAGGTGTCCTGGCCTCGGTTCATCATGGGCCCCATCTGATGTTTCGTCCCAGGGAGCTGCCCCCACAGGACTGGGCCCCTTAAAGGACAGCATCCAGGGAGGCCGAGCTCCTCTGTGAGCCCCACGCCCAGGACCCCTTGCCCTGCAGTGGTGCTCCCCAGCCCTCCCCCATCTCCCACACCCTTGCTGTTGCCTCCTCACCACTCCCTCTGGCAGCCCTGGCAGCCCCACCTCCACACCTGTGCCCGCCCCGCCTTCACACCTGAGCCCGCCCTGCCTTCACACCTGAGCCCGCCCTGCCTTCACACCTGAGCCTGGCCCACAGGATCACAGCCACAATGCTGACCTGGTGCCATTCTCTGCTCAGAACGCACTCAAAGGAGCTATTCCGTGCATGCTTAATTTGGCAGTCTTTCTTTTACTTCAAATGAGATTTATTTGAGCCATATTACATCTGAATTTCTAATATCTGTCTCTAAGTGGATTAGCTTTATCCCTGAACCCAAAGCGAGATGCAATTACAGCCGTGTTCTACGGCCAACTGGGCTTATCCACACTGTCACAGCAAATAAAAGGGATATTTTTGTGCCACTAAAACACAACAAAAGGAGAAATAGTTTAGGAAAATACAGTGTTCATTCTTATTTGAGTCCTAAATATTGTACTTATTTAGGAGAAACACAATATTTTTTTTGTAAATAAACTAGAAAAATCTATGCTTCAATCAATTACTCTCAAAGTTTTCACGGCTTATACAATGAAAGGGGATAACATATTGAAATCACTAAGTTTATCCTCCGTGCTTCTGTGTAAATTTAAGAACAGGCACTTGTCTGGGCTCGTCACTGGCCCGGCAAGGTCATCAGCCCGAGTGGTTCAAGGATCAGGGTCCGCCTCAGCAGAAATCATTTTAAGTCTCTATTTTCCCAGAGCTCATAACGAAGCAAGATATCAACCTCAATGAATTTTATTTGCATGTTAATTAAGTTTAAACCAGCCCATTTTAATTATCTCTTACTTGTTAATTCATCGTTTTTGATTGGGCTTTATTCTATTTTTCTCCCTCCTGATAGCCTGCAGCCCTCATGAAAGAATTGCAAATTGGGAGTGAGTTATCGGAGGCCGCAGGGCGTTCTGAGGTTTTCACATTTCTCGTTGGGTTGGGATCTTGCTGTGAATGATGGCTGTGTGACAGATCTGGGCAGGAACGAGGACACCAGTAAAACATAAATTACTCTGCGTCAGGAGCACCAAGAAACATTAGGTTTCCACAGCCATGCCGGGGCCTCACAGTGAGAGAAGGAACAGGCAGAAAGCCTGCAATGCTCCAAGCACAGCATCTCCCTTGTGGTTGGAATCTGCTCCAACATCCAAGCGGGTGCCTAGAACCTCGAGTGGCACCAACTTAGACCATGCTGCTTCCTGGAAACACAGATCTATGATTGAGTTTAAATACAAAGTGGGCACAATAACAGACTAACAACAAAACTAATAGTAACATAGAAATATAATAAAATATTGTAATACAAGTTATGTGAATGTGGTTTCTCTCTCTCTGAAAATATCTCATTGTATGGCAGGCCCCTTCTTTAGATGCTCACATGCCCACCTCATGAGAGAGGTGAGTGACACACGCTGAGCCGTGGGCCACATGACACCTTTCCCTCTGCGGTGGACCCCGGTCCCTGGCACCCTCTGCAGCCATGGGTCATGTGACACCTTTCCCTCTGCAGGGGCCTAGGTCCTCCCACTCTCACACTTTCTGCAGCCATAGGCCATGTGGCACCTTTCCCTCTGTCCTGCCCTGGGTCTTCATGCCCTCTGCAGCCATGGGCCATGTGACACCTTTCCCTCTGTGGTAGTCCCAGGTCCTCATGCCATGATGGTGTTTGTGGTCCGGCCTCAGCAGCAGGCAGTGTCCATGACTAATGGGCAGGTCGCCCAGATGGCTGAATATGCTGGATGAGGGGATTATTCACATTGGGGCCAACTTCACCAGGCTCCTTAGAGCAGGGCATGATTTAAACTCGTGAAACATTTATTCCTGAAGTTGCCGTTGACCTCAGGCGGCTGAAACTGCAGAGAGCAAAACCTAGGATGAGGGTACCGCTGTGGACCACTCCTGTGTCTGCGTCTCCAGGGCAGGGCAGGGGTTCACGATGTGAAGGTGGCTCTGCCCGGGTCACAGAGGGCAGGCAGCGGCAGTGCAGGGCAGGGGTTCACGATATGAGGGTGGCTGTGCCCAGACACAGAGGGCAGGCGGTGTCGGTGCAGGGCAGGGGTTCATGATGTGAGGGTGGCTGTGCCCGGGTCACAGAGGGCAGGCGGCGGTGGTGCAGGGCACTTCACTGTCCCCAGGGGAGAGGAGAGAAGCTCTCAGGCCCTCCCTCACCCGGAACGCTGCTCTGGTGGGCTTTGAAGAAACCACGCTATCAGCAAAGAGACTTGCTCAGTTTCCTTGGTAGAGGGAATTCAGTGGCCCGTGAGAGACTTCATAGCTAAAGAAGAATCGTAACAGGCAGCCAGTGTCAGTGATAACTCCAGCAATGCTACAACGGCACAGCTGACAAACAGGGAGGACACCAGGTGACAACAGAAGCTAACATTGGCATCATCAAGGCATGCCAGGGATCGATACCCAACATCAGAAGCCGGGGGTGCCAGAAGGGATTCTCACCTACGGGCTTCAGGGAAGATGTTTCTTCCTGGCACCTTGACTTTGGACTCCTGGCACCTTGACTTTGGACTCCTGGCTTCTACATCTAACAGACATGCACTTCTCCTGTTTCGAGCCATCCAGTTTGGTGCTTTGTTATGAAGCCTAGATAATTAATATGACCCTGAAGGAAGAAAAATACAGCAGCAAAAAAATACGATCCTTTTTAGCTCATAAGCATGATGATCGGGCACTCATGCACACATGTGAGATGTGTCACCCTCCAACCCTGTTACGTTAGCACATTATCCACCTGACATGAACTTAAAGAAAATGAATAAATACTCATTGATGGTTAAAGTGGTTCTGATGTGATTCTAAACATCTGTTGGGATGATATTTAAGACAGCTGTGTTATGTATTGGGAACGCAATATAGAACCAAAATGGAGAAAATGTTTATATGTTGTAATCAAACTGGTCACGTGATGATGTCACTAGCCTGTGATTTTATATATTCTATACTATATATATTATTTATATATAATTTATATGTATATAGATTGTAATATCTAGAGTGATCACTCTAAGAAGATGAAAGAAAAACACAGATATAAAAATGAGCCAAAAAGTAATGTTAAAAATTGCTTCTTGCCATAGAATGTAGAAAAAAAAGAGAAATGAAAAGCAGAACAAAAAAATAAAAGAACCAGAAAACAGACAAAAAATGCCATACTTAATCTCTAACATAACAATAATTACATAAAGGGTAAGCAGACTAACACACTAATTAAGACACAGATATTTGAAGAGTAGGTTTAAATACATGACCCAATTTTATGTAATTTACAAAATGCTTACTTCAAATATCATGACATATACGGGTTGAAAGTAAAAGCATGGGGAAAGAAATGTCATGCAATCATTAATGAAAAGAAAGCAGGAGTTGCTATATTGATATCAGAAAAAGTAGACTTAAGAGCAGGTAAAATTACCAAATACAGAAAGGGACTTTATACAATTATGTTTAAAATAACCTAAAAGGAATATATACCAATACTAATTATGTATGCTAATTGTGCACCAAATACCACACCTGCACAGATGTGAAGCAGAAACTAATGGAGGTGAAGGGACAAACAGAGGAATCTAAGTATAAGTCTCAGAACTTGAGGCCCCTCTCCCAACAATTGTTAGAACAACCACACAGAAAATCATCAGGGACACAGAAATGACCTGTGCCATCAACCACCTGTATCGAAGTGGTCATTCTAGAACACTCCACATTTCAACAGCAGAACACAGACTCTTAACTGCACATGAAACATTCTCCAGGAAGATCACACATTGAGATGTAAGAAACATGACTAAAGTTAAAAGTAATGAAAGCACACAAGTGTCTTCTGTGACTACAGTGGAAACACTAGGCATCGTCAACAGAAGGACACATGGGGAATTAATCGCTATGTATCAATTAAGCAACAAAAAATCAGGAAGTAAATTAGTTTTCTAACTTTGAGATGAAGACAAAACCACAACATACCAAAATGAATTAAATGCAATTATCGAATGTAGTCAAAGCATTACTAAAAGGGAAATTTATAGCTCTAAATGCATGTATCTAAAACATAAGAAAGATCTTAAGTCAATGCTGCATCACTCTAGGAACCTGGAAAAAGAAGAACAAACTAACTCAAAGAGGCAAAAGAATGAAATAATAGAGTAGCATGTAAATTCATGATATAGAGACTAGAAAATAATAAACAGAAGGAAATAAAACACCAAACATTGGTTATTTAAAGATGCTTTGAAAACTGACAAACCTATAGGTGACCCAAGAAAAAAAGGAAATCTGAACATATCACAATAATAAGATTAAAATAGTAATTATGAAATTCCTACAAACTAATACTCAGGAGCTGACTGCTTCATGCCTACATTTATGAAATTCCCACAAACTAAAACTCAGGACCTGACTGCTTCATGCCTACATTTACCAAACAAAACGATGAACTCACACGAATCTTTCACAAACTGTTCCCAAATAACAGAGAAGAAGGGACTCTCCTCCACGCATCGCATGAGGCCAATATTACTGAAATACCAAAGTCAGACAAAGACCTCACAGGAAAACCACAAGTGAATATCTCTGAAGAATATGGATGAGAAAACTCTCAAATATCAGAACACGCAATCCAGCAGTATGCGTAAGAAATTACACGCCATGACCAAGTAGGACTTATCTCAGAAATGCAAGATTTGCTTAATATGCAAAAGTAAATCAATGTAATGCAACATTAATAGAATAAATGACAAATATATACTATCAATATATACACAAAAAGCATTTAGCAGAATCCCACACTCTTTCATAATAAAAACAATGAGCCAACTAGAAATAGATTCAAACTTCAATAACCTTTAAACAGATTTCTACAAAACCAACAGCTAACATCACACTTAATGGTGAAAGACAGAGGCTTCCCCCTAAGAACAACCACAAGACAAGGTTGCCTACTCTTGCCAATTTTATTTATATTGTTCTAGAGCAGGGGTCTGTCCCCAGCCCCCGGGCCATGGGCCAGAACTGGTCCGTGGCCTGTTGGGACCCAGGGCACACAGTAGGAGGTGAGCAGCGGGTGAGTGAGTGAAGCTTCATCTGTATTTATAGCCACCCCCCAGTGCTCCCATTACTGCTTGAGCTCCGTCTCCTGTCAGATCAGCGACTGCATTAGACTCTCATAGTAGTGTGAACCCTATCATGAACTGTACACGCGAGAGACCTAGGTTGCACGCTCCTTATGAGAATCTAATGCCTGATGATCTGTCACTGTCTCCCGTCACCCCCAGATGGGACCATCTAGTTGCAGGAAAACAAGCTCAGTGTTCCTACTGACTCTGCATTATGGTGAGTTGTATACTTTTTTCATTATATATTGCAATATATAGTAACGGTAAAGTGCACAACAAATGTAATGTGCTTGAACCATCCCAAAACCACTCCTTCCACCCACAGTTCATGGAAAAACTGTCTTCCACAAAACCCTGGTGCCAAAAAGGTTGGGTACCACTGTACTAGAGGTTCTCACCAGGAAAATTGGACAAGAACATTAGGAAGAAGGCATGAATATTACAAAGGAAGAAGTAACATTTTCTCTATTTGTAGATGACATGATCTTGTATGCAGTCTTTCAGGACACACAAACACACAAAACTACTATAGCTAATACACAAGTTCAGCAAGTTTTCAGGATACAAGAGCAATACACAAAAATCAATTGGGTTTCTATACTTCAGAAATAAAAATTCAAAATGAAATTAAGAAAAAAGATTATTTTTTATTTTATGCTCACATAGCATAAAATATCTTGGAATACATTTTACAAAAGAGGCACAAATTTTATATACTGAAAGACACAAAACACTGTTAAGAAGAACTGAAAATAAATGGAAAGACAGATCATTCATTTATTAGAAGACATTTTTTAAAATGGTGCTATTTTTCTCCCAATGAATCCACAGGAAATGAAATCCCTTTCAAAATTCCAGTGGCCTTTTTTTCACAAATTAACAAGCAGATCCTAAAGTTTATTTCAAAGTGCAAATAACCCACGATAAAATACAAGGCAACACTGAAAAAGAACTAATTCAGAGGACTGTCTTAGTTTAGGCTTCTGTAACAGAGTACCGTAGACTTGGTGGCTTATCAATGACAGAAACTTATTTCTCTCAATTCTGGAGGTGGGAACTCTGAGATCAGGGAGTCCACACGGTCAGGCTCTGGTGAGGACCTTCTAGGATGCAGGCTCCTCTTCTCGTATTCCCACCTGGTGGAGAGGCAGACAGGGAGCTCTCTGTGTAGCTTTTCAAATGGCATTAATCCCATTCCTAGGGCTCTGCCCTCCTGAGCTCATCACCTCCACAAGCCCCACCTCCTGGCACCACCATGTTAGGGGTTAAGATCTCCACACAGGAATTTGAGGGACTTGAAACCCTCAAACCCCCAAAGGGCCACTGCGAGGACTCCCATGTGCTGGTTCCAAAGCTGACTCCAAAGCTCCAGTCATCCCTGTAATCCCAGCACTTTGGGAGGCTGAGGCAGGCAGATCACAAAGTCAGGAGATGGAGACGATCCTGGCCAACAGGGTGAAACCCCATCTCTACTAAAAATACAAAAACAAAATTAGCTGGGCGTGGCAGCAGGTTCCTGTAGTCCCAGTACTCAGGAGGCTGAGCCAGGAGAATGGCGTGAACCCGGGAGGCAGAGGTTGCAGTGAGCCGAGATTGCACCAGTGCACTCCAGCCTGGGCGACAGTGAGACTCTGTCTCAAAAAAAAAAAAGCTCCAGTCATCAGGACACGTATTGTCATAGGTGTCATAGGAACAAACACAGAGATCTGTGGAATCGAGTGTGTGGTCCAGAATAACTCCTCACCTTTACAGTAAATTGATTTTCAAGAAGGGGTCCAACATTTTCAAGAAGGGTTCCAAGAAAGTCCAGTGGTGGAAAGAATGGGATAACTGGATAGCCACGTGCAAAAGAGTGGGGTTGGTTACTCATGCACCCCAGACACAGAAAGTAACTCAGAATAACTCACAGGCATAAACGTAAGAGATAAAACTATACAACTCTTAACAGAATACATCCACGAAAATTTTCATGGCTTTGCTTTAGGCAATGGCTTCTTAGACATGATATTAAAAGCACAAGCAACAAAAGAAAAAAAGATGTTATATTTATTTAAAAGTAATAAACGTTTTGTTTCAAAAGACATTAAGAAAGTGAAAGGAAAACTTAAAGAATGGGAGAAAATACTTGCAAATCATATATCTAAGATAATTGTATCTTGGATATTTTAAAAACTCTGACAACACAACAATAAAATATAAATAACTCTATGGTAGTCAGAATACTGTATTTCTCCAAAAATGATTTACAAGTGGCCGATAAGCACATTCCAAGATTATCAACATCGATAGTCAGTGGGGATACGAGAATCAAAACTACAAGATGTGATTTCACACCCCCTAAAATGGCCATTACCTAAGAGACAGAAATAAGAAGTGTCAGTGAGGTGTGAGGAACGGAGCTCTCCTCCACTGCCTGTGGGAATGTGAGATGCTGATTTGGCAAACAGTTTGACCTCAACGTTCACATTCAGAGTCACCAAAGCCTAATATTAACATGAATCAACAATTCAAAATTTGTATAAAATGTTTTTGCAGTCTGTTTGGCACACCAAGTAAAGCTCAAAAAGTTAATATCAATCATAAGGCTGTTAAAATAGAAACATTTGTAACGCCCAGAACAAAGGAGTTATTTGCCCTTTCAACAACAATGGATAAATAACCGCTTCAGGAATCCGAGTCTTTATCTCATAAGTGAAATCAGGATGGTTGCTTCTCAACCATCCCCACGGCCCATCAATAATTCCAGCAGTGGCTGGTTTCCGAATGCTTGAAGCAAGCTGAATGCTTGAAGCCAGACTGGGTCATTTATAAAGAAAAGAGGTTTAGCTGCCTCACCGTTCTGCAGGCTGTACAGGAAACATAGCCGCTTCCACTTCTGGGGTGGGAGAGAGGGCAGAGGGCAGAGGGGACGCTTTTAAAAACCAAATCTCGTGAGAACTCACTACCGTGAGAACTCACTACCATGAGAACTGTGCCAAGGGGATGGTGCTATACCGTCCATGAAAAATCCACCCCCACAATCCCATTACCTCCTCCCAGGAGCCACCTCCCACGCTGGGGATTATGACTCAACGTGACATCTGGGCGGTGACACAGAACCAAACCACATCACAAGCACATTGATGTTGGGCTTGTTGGATGAACATACGTGGTCACAGCTGAGTCCGCTGTTTGTATGAGGACTGAGAACCGTTTTCCTCTGCAGTAGCCTTCTCTGCTGACTAACGACAGGGGCAGCTCCAGTGGCTCTTGTGTGCTGAGTCCCTGGCAGGTTCGAGTTTGGGCCACTCTGTGCTCTCTAGAGATAGAGCGTGTGTGTGGCAAGTGCCCACTCACACCCAGGACCTCCTTCACCGGCAGGTTCGGCTCAGCTTTGATCCTCATATGACGGTTGTTTTGTAACATTAGGGAAAAACAGTTTCTGTAGTGATTTTTTTTTCTTCCAATCCAGATAAACACCAGGCTACTATAAATGTGACGGAATTTTGAACACCAGGGAAAAAGAACCAGTTACCTGGGGGTTTCTCTTTTCCTCCAGCCACATGGAGCCATTCTTATCCTGAAATCTGAGATCCCTTCAGATACTCCCACAGTAAAAGGAGCCATTGTACCAACAGCTAAGATGATCATCGCCCGGGTATTTAACACTTCACTTCTTAATAAAAGTGGTCTTCCTGTAAATCTGAAATGCATTTAGTATTGCAGAAATAATCACATTATTGAACTTTGAAGAACAAAAATTTTTGAGATTTTGAAGCATAACATTCACAGATATAAAATGTTCCATGGTTTTTGTTTTTCACTGTCACTCTGTCTCCGTATTCTGATGCTTTGACATGTTATGGTTGTGAGGCAGGGAAGGCAATCCTCAAAATTGGGGCTTAGCCCAGAAAGGTTCTTGGCTTTGCCCAGGGAAGAATTCCAGGGTGGCCAGTGTGGCAGGCGGTGGCCGTGCACGGCAGCAGCAGACGTCCGGCTCCTCGTGGAGCAGGGCTACCCCATGGGCAGTTCACCCAGAGCCGTGGCTCAGAGGCATCTCTGCACTCCTATTTATACCCACTTTTAATTACATGCAAATCAAGGAGCAGTTTACGCAGAAATTTCTAGAAATGAGGTGGTAACTTCTTGGTCTTTGGGTTGTTGCCATGTAAAGGGGCATGGCAGGTGTTGCCATGGCAATTGTAAAGTGACACAGCCCTGGTGGGTGTGTCTAGTGGAGACTTTTGCCTCTTCCCTTGTTTGGCTAGTCCTCAATCTGGTCCGGGGTCCAAGCCCCACTTCTGGAGTCGAGTTGGGCTTACTATCTCAGTTGCAAGGAGAATCTCTCTCTCTCTCTCTCTCTCTCTCTCTCTGTCCCTCTCCCTCTCCTCCTTCTCCTCTCTCTCTCTCTCTTTTTCTCTCTCTCTCCCCTCTACCAATTAAAGATTATGAATGATTTGAAAACACTCTTTTCTTTAAGGAAGAGGACATAGGACTCTAGCTGTAAATGTCTATGTACCCAAGCGTGAAATGTTCACCTACTTATTTTCCTAATATTGTTTAAATTAACACCTTTAACTTGACAATTGTATGTGCTCCTGTGATTGCCTCACGAATAAGGCCATTCAGTATATTCCTCCCCTAGAAAGTGGCCCCACCCCGTGTGTGCTGCCACCATGCGTGACCCCCAACTCAGGACCATCATTGCCCTGGCCTCCTCCTCCTTAGCATGGCTGCTCCTGCTGTTGAACATGTGGAGTCTTCTGTTGGGTCCTCTTTTGAATGTGGGTTCTATCATTTAACACAATGATTTTGAGATTTCTGCACTTTTTGGGGTTACTTGTTCCTATTTTCTGAGCACTGTTCTCTTGTATGAATACATCATGACCTGTATGTGTCTTCTCCAGCTGAAGAGTGTTGGTGTGGTTTTCAGTGTGGGATGTTGGGAATGAAGCTGCTCTGAGCACTGCTCCACAGGTCTCGTGCACACATATGCTTTCATGTCTCTTGTGTGAATACATTGTGACCTGTGTGTCTTTTCTCCAGCTGAAGAGAGTTGGTGTGGTTTTCAGTGTGGGATGTTGGGAATGAAGCTGCTCTGAGCACCGCTCCACAGATCTCATGCACACATATGCTTTTATATCTCTTGAGTAGATACTTGGAAATGGCCTTGCTGGGTAATTCAGTGGGTTAATGGTAAATATTGTAAGAAACTGCTGAAGCGTTTTATGAGGTTTTTTTTTACATTTCCTCCAGCAGAGTATGAGAGTTTTAAGTGGCTGATATCATCTCACCCCTGGTTTGATTAGTCTTCTTAGACATTCCAGTAGACCTACGGGGGCGTCTGGTTTTAATTCTCTTTTGCAGTCCCCTGTGGTATAAAGCTGTCAGGAACTATTTCATGGCTCATTCTGCCTATATTTATCTGTTTTGGAAAAGAGTTTGTGCAACACTTACGGCGTTTTAATCACACTGGGTTGTTGGGTATTTTGCTTTGGAATTATTCAGTGCTGGGGGTTCTCTGTATTCATACCTGGGAGCTACAGATGAAGATATTTTCGCTTAGCATGTTGCTCACTTTTCTGTGCTCTCAACAGTGTCTTTTGCAGAGCAAGTTCCTGTTTTGATGAAAATGAATGTATCATTTTTTAAAGAAATTATCCTCTGTGGTAGCATAGATGAAATACTTCTTAAAACTCAAAGTTACAACACTTTTCTCCTATGTCTTCAGCCATATGTTTTCTATATTTAACTTCATGATTCATCTTGAAGAAAGAAATTATACAGTGTGTGATATGGAACAAAGTCCTTTCTTTAGTATCCAATTTTTTCAGCACAGTTTTTAGAAAATAATTATTTTTTTCACTCAATTGTCTTTGCAAAAAAAAGTGTGTTTTTCTGTTTTTGTTTTGTCTGGGTTTTTTTTTTTTTTTTTTGGAATGGATGTTGGATGCTGGCAAGGCAGTTGGCCACATACAACTGGCCTCCTGCCTCCTGCCCCACAGGTCCACGTCCCTGTCTTTGCCCAATTCCAGGCTGTTCAGTGTGCTTTAGCTTCATAGGACATAGTTGTCAGGTGGTGCCACCAGGTGCATGTCTTCTTCTCTATCAGGTAGTTTTACTATTCCTGGTCCTTTGAGTTTCCCTATGAACTTTATAATGTTCATCAATTTCTACAAAAAAATGGCTTCTGAGAGTTTAACTTGGATTGCATTGATTGGAGAGGTCAATGTGGGGAGAGCTGACATCTTGGCCATGTGGAGTCTTCAAATCCCTGGAGACAGAACGTGTCTTGACCAAGTTAGGTCTTCTTTAGTAGGTATGCATTTTAGTATTTGCTATGCACATTTTGCACAGTTTTTGTCAGATTTACCTCTAAATGTATTTTATTTTGTCATGTTTTTGTAAATGGATTTCTAAATTTTATTTTATATCATTTCTTGCTAATAAAACACATACAATTTTAGTTTTGCATTCTGACAGTGTATTCTGAAAGCTTGCTAAAACTACATATTTGTTCAAATGCCAGTTTTTAGATTTTACAACATTGTCCACATATCTGATCATGTTGTTGTGAATAAAGACCATTTTGTTTCTCCCTTTCTGATATGGATTTATTTTCTTTCCATATGCCATGGCTAGAATATCCATTGTGATAGATAACAGACTTGGTAAGCACAGATATCCTCACATTGTTCCTGAGCATGAGGGTGCCTCCAGTCTTCCACAGCTGAGTATGGTAGCACTCATAGGTTTTGCATAGTTGCCTGATACAAGGCTGAAGAATTTCTCTCCTGTTCTTTATTGAGAATTTTTAAATTGGGAATGGATGTTGGATATTATGATTTTCTGCATATATTTTGGCAACCATACAGTTTAATTTTTAGTATGTTTGTACTGAATTACATTGATTTTCTAATGTTAAACCAACCTTGCATTCATGAGATACATCATGTTGGTCATAATGTATTTTCTTTTTTACATATTTTTGGATTTCATATGACAGCATTTTGTTAACATTTTGCATCTATATTCATAAGATAGATATACTTATTGTTTTTCCTTTTTGCTAATGGCCTCTATTTTGAATAATATTTGTATCATAAAGAAGTTGAGAAATACTCCTTTGTCAATTGTCTTAAGAGTTTTAAAAAATCGATATCATTTCTTGCACAAATGCTTGATATAATTTATTTGGAAAACAATGGACCTGAAGTTTTCTTTGAATGAAATTTTAAAATACAAATTTAACTTCATTAATTGATACTACTGCTATTTGGGTTATCTCTTTATTCATGAATACACTTCACAAATATACTCATGTATTCATGAATACACTTCATGAATACACTCCACCATAGGGGGAGGATAGGGTGAGTTCATCCTTGGGGGAGGATGGGGGGAGGACCACTCTAGGGGGAGAATGGGAGGGGGACCATCTTTGGGGGAAGATGGGGGGAGGACCATCCTTGGGGGAGGATGAGGTGAGGACCATCTTGTGGGGAGGGTGGGGTGAGGACCATCCTGGGGGGAGAATGGGGTGAGGACCATCTTGGGGGGAGAATGGGGTGAGGATCACCAAAGAGAGAGTAGGGTAAGGACCATCCTTGGGGGAGAGTGGGGTGAAGACCATCTTAGGGGAGGACAGGGAGGACTACCCTGGGTGAAGAATGGAGCAAGGCTGGTTCTTGGAGACCTGTGCCATGTACCTGCTTGGAGTCTCTGCTGTGTCTGCACAGCTCACAGATGCCCTCCAAGAGGTTCCCTGTTCCAGGGCTGTGGCCCCTGGGGTGTGTCTAGGTTTGAACTAAGAGTGAAGTGAGAGGCATAAACTTTAAGGGAGTTTGAACCTGAATGTGGATGTTTTTCTCTGGAGGAGTAAAGGTTATGTTTTTTCATTAGTTAGAATAAGATCTCAAGTTAGAAAACTATATCGTTTTAGAAAAGCACTTCCCACCTAAGTATCTGGCTGAGTGTCGTGACTGTATCGGATTCCCACTGAAAGCCTCCAGTGACTTATCTCAAGGATTCCTTCAGTTGCCTGAATTTGTAACTTCTGTGCCAAGTATCTTGGTGTTGAGGAGATTTTAGATTTTGAAATTATGAGAATAGGATGTAAAAACTTGCACCAAATATTTTTGACAGTTTTCTAATATATAGTCTTCATTTAAGGAGCAAATTTGTAAACGTGCTCATGGAAGAACTTATCCTTCCTACAAAGCAATAGCTGGTGGTTTCCTAGAGCGACGTGTGAGGATAGAGGGCATGGGACCTGCTCTCATGGGCCAGGGGAGCTGGGGCTGGCACAGAGGGCACAGCCTCCTGGATTCAGGTGGAATCTTAATCCCCTGCCAGCCTCCCCTCTCCAGCTCCTGTCCCCAGCCTTAACTCCCAAATGCAGGACTGCAGGAAGGAGACCCCAGGCCCTCCTGCCTCCTCCCTAATCACTTGTGAGTTCCGCTGGGGCCGTCTTCGTGGGAGAGGGAAACCTGTGGACGAGGCAGCTGATGGCGGCAAAAGGGCCTCCCCTCCCAGGGCCTCCACCACGCCCACCTTTCTCCTCCACTGGACGCCGCCTTCCTGTAGTCGGCTGTTCCTAAAATCCCTTTCCATGTGCATAACGTGAATCGTGGCGAACATTGTTAGTAACTCACCCGCTGGTCGCTGACCTGCCTGTGTGGCCAGTCCCCGAGGTGCACTGCTGGGCCCTTGGCCTTGCGGAGAGCTTGTCCTGGGCATCCTCTCTGCCTTGTCCCATGTCCTGCACACCCTCTGCACCTCCTGGGCAGGTGCTCACCTCTGGAAACACATGTCACACTTCGTGTCTGCCTCCATCCTTGCACGGACCGGGAGGTGGTTTTCTCTCCTTCTAGGCACTGCTGTGGTTACTGGGACACTGACGTGTGGTCCCACAGGTCAGGATGCCTCGGAGGGGCCACCTTGCTTCCCGAGAGAGTAGGAAGGCACTCCGTCTCAGAACAACGGTGTCTGCACTCTGGTTCCAGCGCCTGTGACCAGTGTGGTCCTGGACAAACCTGTCCACCCCCTCAGCCTCAGACCCTTCATTTGACCTGGGCAATGACAGCACCTGTCACCCTGTCCTCTCAGACCAGGGGCTGGCATAGGGTCTCCAGTTTCAAGCCTGGTCCAAGAAGGGCATGAAGCAACTAATTTCAGCATTTCACCAGCCGCCAGTTCCCTGAGCCAGGTGGAGATTCCAGCCATGCCCTCGCCCTTGACCCCCAGCATCAGCTCTGGCCCCGGGGGGTGTCTGTCACGTGCCCTCCCCTGTGTTTCTCATTGGCATCACCCACCGGGTCATTCCAACCACATCCCCATGTCCAAGTCCTGGGGATTCCACATTTCTAGACCTGGCTTCTCTTCCTAAATTCAGGACAGAAGCTACTGTGCATTACTTCAGAGCAAGTATCTCAACTCCCTCTGCACAAAACATACAAGGCCTCTCTCTCCTAACCCTGCCCTCCCTCGGGGCCGTGCCTGGCATCCTGGCCTCTCCACAGCCACTCACGCAGACCCTACAGTCCCTTGATGTTAGCCCTGCCCTCTGTGCCCTGCTGATGAACGGGACTCACTGCAATGAAACCCCTTCACAAGTCATGGCCCCAGGCACGGTCACTCACGCAGACTCCACAGTCCCTCGATGTTAGGCCTGCCGTCTGTGCCCTGCTGATGAACGGCCTCACTGCAATGAACCCCCCTTCACTGCAATGAGCCCCCTTCACTGCAATGAGCCCCCTTCACTGCAATGAGCCCCCCTTCACTGCAATGAGCCCCCTTCACTGCAATGAACCCCCTCTTCACTGCAATGAACCCCCTCTTCACTGCAATGAACCCCCCTCACTGCAATGAGCCCCCCTTCACAGGTCATGCCCTCAGGTAGCCCCATCCCGTGATCACATGCCTAGAGCCAGGTGGGGCTGGCTGATAAATTTCAGAGAAGTCAGTCTTTCAACGGTTATCAGAGGCTCAGCTTGGGCATGCGTGAGACCTGGGTGTGTGAGCTTCCTCCAGGCGCTGTAGGTGTCAGGAGTTCAGGCCTCTCCATTGCATCTCAACCTAAAATAAACCACAGTAGATTCCTCCATCTGCCCACAGACAGTGGGTTATTCCTGGTGTTTTGTTCCTACAAATAAGGCTGCTGCAGACATCCACTTAGAGTTTTTCTGAGGATCTATTTTCATTTCTTCTGGGTGAATGCCAAGCACTGAGTGACTGAGTCATACAGTAAGTAGGTGGATGTTTGACCTTTCAGAACAGTTTCCAGAGTCGCTGTGCCTTTTGTATCACCAGCAGTGTGTGAGCGTTCTGGTTGTTCCAAGTGCTCATAATACCTATGCCATTGGTCTTTTAAATTCACATATTCTAGTCAGTATGCGGTGGTATTCCATTTTTAGTTTAATTTGCACTTCTCAGATGACTAAATGTGTCAAGATTTGTTTCACAAAATTATTGGCTATTCCTACATCTTCTTTCATAAAGTGTCCAGTCATAGCCCTTGCTCATTAACTTGTTAAGTGATTTTTTTTTATTTTTGAGTTGTAATAGTCCTTTATGTCTTCTGGATAAAATCCTAAACAAAACAGAACTCTTAAAGCTATTTAACTTCTAGAAGAAAATGTAGAAGAATGTCCTTATGAACTTTGGTTAGACAATGATTTATTAAATGGGACACAAAAGTATAAGACATAAAAAAGAAATAACCTGGACTTTATCTTAGTCCATTTTGTGTTGCTATAACAGAATACCTGAGACTGGCTAATTTGTAAAGAACAAGGATTTATTTCTTATGGTTCTGAAGGCTGGGAAACCCAAGGTTGAAGGGCAGCGACTGATGAGGGTCTTCTTGCTGCCACATCCCATGAAGGAAGGTGGACAGGCAAGAGAGCAAGAAGGAAGGGACCAGGCTCCTCACTCCCGTGATAACTAACCCACTCTCAGGATAACTAACCCACTCCCATGATAACTAACCCACTCTCAGGATAACTAACTTGCTCCCATGGTAACTAACCCACTGTCAGGATAACCCACTCCTTTGATATCTACCCACTCTCAGGATAACTAACCCACTCCCGTGATAACTAATCCACTCTCAGGATAACTAACCCACTCCCGTGATAACTAATCCACTCTCAGGATAACTAACCCACTCCCATTATAACTAACCCACTCCCATAATAACTAACCCGCTCTCAGGATAACTAACTCACTCTCATGATAACTAACCCACTCGCGTGATAACCTGCTCCCGTGATAACTAACCCACTGTCAGGACAGCTAACCCACTCTCAGGATAACTAACGTGCTCCCATGATAACTAAACCACTCTCAGGATAACTAACTTACTCCCTTGATAATTAACCCACACTCGTGGTAACTAACCTACTCTGTGGTAACTAACCCACTCTCAGGATAACTAACCCACTCCCATGATAATGAAACTACTCCTCTGATAACTAACCCACTCTCAGGACAGCTAACCCACTCCCATGATAACTAACCCATTGTCAGGATAACTGACTCACTCTCATGATAACTAACCCACTCCCATGATAACTAAACTACTCCCATGATAACTAACCCACTCTCAGGACAGCTAACACACTCTCAAGATAACTAACCCACTCTCAGGATAATTAACCCACTCCCATGATAACTAAACCACTCTCAGGATAACTAACCCACTCCCATGATGACGAACCTACTCTCCTGATAACTAACCTGTTCCCGTGATAAGTAACCCACTCTCAGGACAGCTAACCCACTCCCAGGATAACTAACCCACTCTCAGGATAACTAACCCTCTCCGGTGATAACTACCTCACTCCTGTGATAGCAGCAGGAATCCATTAATGAGGGCTCAGATTCACCCTGTGAAGGCCCCCCTCCCAACACTGTTGCATTTGGAATTAAGTTTCCCTCACATGAACTCTGAGACTCACACTCAACGTAGAGCAGGCTTCATGAAATAGACCTTCTTCTCTTTGATAGCCACCATTGGCAAAGGGAAAAGTGAAGCCATGGACTTGGAGAAAGCACTCACCACACACATACCTGGCAAAGAATGTGCTTGCCCAATGGAGCCCAGTCTCCTTAGAGTGGCTCAGGTCCCTTTCCTTGGGAAATGCTGCCGCAGGAAGGCCACGACTGGCTCATCTTGGGAAAGGGGAGGCGTCCTGCCACCACCATCCCGGGTGGGCCAGAGGGAAATGGCAGGTGTCCTTCCATATCACCAAGAGAAAGGGCAGGGGGCTCCGACTCTGAGGGAGGGTGCAGGGACCTTCCTTCTGTCCATCTGTTTTCTGGGGAGGGGTGTTGGTCTTCGATCTTCTGCATGAACAAATGTGATTTTCTCAGTGTGAGCTGCTTACCCCAGACTCCATGGCACATAAACGCCCTTGCCCAGGTCTCTCTTATAACTGGTTTTGCCCCATCCTGAACTCCATAGGGCTCTGCAGGCTATTCATACTTCATTCCTAATGAAAATCATTGGTGAAATTCTGTTGCAATGTTGTCCAAATCAGAAAACGCATGTTGGATTTAAAACATAAGCACTGAGAGGAGCCGTAGCAGCCTGGATCTCCCATGGGTGGCTCTTCCTCTGTTGCGGGCTGAATTGGGGGGGTGGACTCAGTGCGTGTGGACAGGACCAGCAGTGTGCACCTGCCCACAGGAGGTGTGGGGAGGTGACCCAGAGGCCTTGCAGAGTCCCGGGGGACACTGGGTGCACCTTGGGGGGGCCCAAACTTGGCTCCTCCCTTATCTCCAAGCTCATTAGTGCTGGGGTTAGTTTCAAATGACCCACGTCACTGGGCTCTCAGAAAGGTGGACAAGCAGGCCAGTATCTGGCTGTCTATCTATGTATTTGTGGGTCTATCAGTCTGTTCCTCAGTCAGTCAGTCTGCCTATGTATCTATCTATCTATCTATCTATCTATCTATCTATCTATCTATCTATCATCTATCTGTCCATCATCTATCATCATTTCTAAGGAGGCTGGGTCTGCAGCTTCACCTTCCGGTGCCCATATCCCAGGGAACTTTGTGCTCAGCGTCCTGAAGGTCCCCACTGACCCCCAGGCAATGTCAGAGCCCCTCCTGCTGGGAGCGTTTCCCTGCTGAGGCAGACACGGAGCAGAAACCAGACAGGAACGCACTTTATAAAGACATCCTGGTCAAATGACTTATAGCCAGATAGCAGGCGTAACTGTTGAAGTATTTACATACACATTTGGAATAGAAGGCACCACTAGGAGTGGCAGGAGTATCATTATATAATTACTAAGTTGGCTAAGTGAACAAAGTCTGACTTTTAAAATAACGTGCTATTTTAAAATAATATTTTAAAACAACACAACTACTAAATGCAGGAAATTGGTCAAATTTGCTCCATCTCTGAATCTGTCATCTCATTTGTAAATGAGGGATAATAAGTTGTCCTCTAGATACTTGTATATACAAACAACATAAAATCGACCATTTTAAGTTACAAGACTGAGTAGCATTTAGCACCCTCCATTCTGTGCAAGCTGCCACCTCTGTCCAGTTCCAAAACATGTTTCTCATCCTAGAAGGAAATCTTGCACCTCACAGCAGGCTCTTCCCACCCGCTCCCACCCCTGCACCCACCACTCTTTCTGTCTCTGTGGATGTAGCTGTTCTGGATACTTCATATAAGAAGAGCCACCCAGCATGAGAGCTTCTGTGCCTGGCGCCTTTCCCTTTGCCTCCTGTGTTCCAGGTTAGTCTGTGCGGAGCCTGGGTCAGCACTTCATCCCTCAGTATGATGGACGCCACTGTGTTGCAGGGACAAACCCCCATCTGCTTCTCTCACCTTCAGGGGTGGACGCTGGGGTTGCTTCTACATCCAGGCTATTGTGGGTAATGTTTCTGTGACATTCGTGTGCAGACATTAGTTCAGGAACCTGTGTTTAGCTCCCTTGAGCATATGCTGAGGAGTGAAGTTGCTGGCCCATATTGATGATTCTGTGTTTAACTTTTTGAAGAGTCATTCTAGAAACGCTGAGGAGTTAAGTAAGACGGTGTACACAGAAATTTCTAGTAGAAGATTCCTCCGCACACAATGGAAGCATCCACTACTTTAGTCACTGAAAAGCACAGGACCTGGCATTAGCGACTTCAGCCCCTCAGAGAGTGAAAATGGCAGGCAACAGAGAAAAGAGCTGCTGCATCTGTGGCCATTTAGGGATTTTTGTTTATTTATTTATTTTTTACTGTTTTAGAGACAGCATCTTGCTACGCTGCCTAGGCTGGATTTGAAATTCTGGGCTCAAGCGAGCCTCCCGCCTCAGCCTCCCGGGTGGCTGGGACCACAGGGCCATGCCACCATGCCCGGCTATAGGGATTTTTTTAATGCAAAACTGAGCAGGCCCTCTGTGATCTCACACCTTACTGGGAACTCTTGGAGTAGCCATTCCTTTCGCTCATTCTGGAGCAGATGGAGTGATGGGGAACATCACAACTCTTCTTCAAGTCGGAGCTATCAAAAAAGAGAGTCAGCAGAGGTCTCATCTGACCCTCATCGTTGTACAATGTATTATTAAAGTCATGATGGGAGAATGATGTTTTCGTCACTACGTGGGATGTCACACACTCAAGAAGGTGACCCTCATGTGGTGACAGCTCATCCATAAGCAGGGGCGTCTCTGAATTTGAGGGCAGCTGGGCAGTGAGAACAGAACAGAAGTAACTTGCAAAAGCTGCTGAGGCCAAACTGGTGAGCCACAGACTTCACTCGGGCACTGCCCGGCTTAAAAAGTCCTGCTACGCAATAAGTCTCAAAGGTCTTGTTATACAGGACACTCGGGAGGGTGGTGCTGTGTCTCACAGACACAAATGCCTTGGCCGTGGTGCTGTGGCAGCAGGGTGTCCCTGTGGGCAGCAGGGCATCACCGTGGGCAGCAGGGCCTTGCTGTGGGCAGCAGGGCCTCGCCGTGGCAGCAGGGTGTCACTGTGGGCACCAGGGCATCACTGTGGACAGCAGGGCCTCGCTGTGGCATCAGGGCATCACTGTGGGCAGCAGGGCCTCGCCGTGGCATCAGGGCATCACCGTGGGCAGCAGGGCCTCGCCATGGGCATCAGTGCATCACCGTGGGCAGCAGGGCATCACTGTGGGCAGCAGGGCCTTGCCATGGGCAGCAGGGCCTGGCCGTGGGCAGCAGGGCCTGGCCGTGGCAGCAGGGCGTCACTGTGGGCAGCAGGGCGTCACTGTGGGCAGCACGGACTCGACGTAGCATCAGGGCATCACCGTGGGCAGCAGGGACTCGCCGTGGGCAGCAGGGCCTCGCCGTGGGCAGCAGGGCATCACCGTGGGCAGCAGGGCCTCGCTGTGGGCAGCAGGGCATCACCATGGGCAGGGGGGCATCACCATGGGCAGCAGGGCATCACCGTGGGCATCAGGGCATCACTATGGGTAGGAGGGCATCACTGTGGGCAGTAGGGCCTCGCCATGGGCAGCAGGGCATCACCGTGGGTAGCAAGGCGTCACCGTGGGCAGGAGGGCATCACTGTTGGCAGCAGGGCCTCGCCGTGGGAAGGAGGGCATCACCGTGGGCAGCAGGGCATCACCGTGGGCAGCAGGGCCTCGCCGTGGGCAGCAGGGCATCATTGTGGGCAGCAGGGCCTTGCTGTGGGCAGCAGGGCATCACCGTGGGCAGCAGGGCCTCGCCGTGGCAGCATGGCGTCTCTCCTGGCCCGGTGTCGGTTCTGCTTTTCTTCACTCTCAGCTGCCTTTGATGGTGGTGATGAGTCCCCCTTCCTAAAATGTGCAGTGCAGAGTCCTTACAGCTTTCTCCCTTTTCATCCCACTTTTCCCAAACGTTTTATTTTAAACCGGTGATAGACTCACTAATGGCTGCAGAGACTGCGGCTCGCACGCCCCTTGCCGGCTGGTTGGCGTGTGGCGCTGCCGGGGTGGGCGCAGGCACTGGTGCAACCGCGCAGACCAAGGGCGGCCCCTACGCAGCCACTTCCGGTTTTTCACGCACACCCCTCCTGAGTCCATCCTGGATCCCACGTGATTCATTCAATATTCCCCCTCTTCTCCTCCATCCTCCGGTATTCACCGTCTCCGCTTGCCTGCTGTGACTTCCACGCTTCTTGCTGTGCGGCGGTTCAGCTGTTGGGTAGAATCAGCCTGGGTTTCATTTGCACCGTGTTTTCTGCTGACTGGAGTGAGGCTATGGAATTTTGGCGGGAGCCCCCCGGGGGCCCAGCTGAGCCTCCCGAGTGTCCTGTCACGGCGTCCTGAGGCGGGGTCATCTGACAACGGGGATGTGGGCCAGGGTCCTTCCACGGTGATGAGCATCTGGGGGAGCTGCTCTTCTCGGAGATGCGAAAGCTGCTTCTCTCCGTCTTCCACCCCTGGCTTCCACATCCATCGGGGGACTTCCCTGCCCCTCGCTACTGTGGAGTTTAACTGTGACTGCGTTAACTCACCCGTGGGCTTCTCGGAGATGCCAACGCTGCTTCTCTCCATCTTCCACATCCACTGTGGGACCTCCCTGCCCCTGGCTACTGTGGAGTTTAACCTTGACGCTCTTAACGCACCTGTGGTCTTCTCAGAGCTGCCAAAGCTGCTTCTCTCCATCTTCCACCCAGCAGCTTCCACATCCATCTGGGGACCTCCCTGACCCTTCTTTACTGTGGAGTTTAACTGTGGCTCTCTGTTGACTCACCGGTGGGCTTCTCCAGTGAAAAGCTGGCCCTTCCCCTCTGCACATGCATTTATTTGATTATTTACTTATTTCAGTATGGACTCATGAGTATTTATATGCTAAGGCACAAAATACATTTTTTAAAATATTGTTGCCTCAGTTGTCCCACGCTGACCCTTGGAAGCTCCTTCAGGCTGGACAGGCTTTTTGTTGTGTTCTCTTGACAAACACACACCCTCTCTGGGGGCACGTCCTTGGTTCCCGGAACACAAGATGCTCTAAGCTGGTCCTGGATCTTCCCCGTCTTAGCCCTGGCATCCATCAGTTCTCCAAGGACCCCAGGTCTCATTGATTCCAATCCAACAACACGGTTTATTTTAGCCTGAGTTGTTCATTGTCTTTAGGAGTGAAAAGATGCCTCTCCTTGTCTATAGCATATTTACATATTTGTTTGATTCTAGTTTCAGAATTTCAAACCCACATGCTACGATAAGTACCTTTACTCACTAGATTGCTGTGTCCCCGCCCAGTCAAGGCTGTTTCCGGGGTGCCTGGGTTGGTTGCATCTCCCTGCCCTCCAGGATCTGTCCCTCTGCAGTGCATGAGGCTCATTTTTCTGTGACTATTGTCCATCCTGGGTTACCCCCCACCTAATGTCCTGATGGGTCACAGTCGCTCATTTCTGGAGCAGATGGAGGGATGGGGAACATCACGACTGTTCTTCAAGTCACAGCTATCAGAAAAGAGACTCAGCAAAGATGCTCAGCCTCTCCCCGTCCTGACACCCCTTCCCACTCCCCAGTGCTCGCACCACACAGGAACCGGTTTCTAAGACTTCTGGTTCAATGAGTAAGCAGGTGGCAGCTGCACGTGATCCTGTTCCCCTTCCTTCTCTCGTGTGGGGGCACTGGAGACAAATATTCTTAGGGCTTCTCCACTCTCACCGGATAGTCCACCCTGGAAACCTGTCTGCTTCTCCTCACAGGGACCCTCCTCCTTCCTCAAGCCACACAGCGCCCTGTTGTGTGAATTCACCTGTTCATTCAACCCACCCTTCCACATGACAGAACGTGTGCTATGTACGTAATAAGTATTTTCTCTGTTAGTTGCCCTTGACTTATTGTTTTGGTCATGCATTTAAAGTGGTTTGTCAAATTTATCAGTCTTTTTCCTTTGCTACCTCTGGATTTTGAGTCATAGTTGGAAAGTCTTTCTCTGAACCAACGTTAAGGAATTTACTCATTGTTTTCTTCGAGTAGTTATGAGGTTTCATGTTTAAACATGGAGATCCCTGGTCCATTGGGAGTTAATTTTTATGTACAATGTGAGATAGAAACTTAATTCTGTACTTTTCCAAAGAGCTGCCCAGTAGTCCCAGGATCCATTACTAAAACGACCATCTTCATCCCGGAGCTTGGAGACTCCCCTCTGTCATAGACTAAATTTTCACCGTATTTGGGTCTATTTCTGGAATTTCTGTTTATGAACCACACTTCTGTGATTTTAAAGGTTTGTGATGCTGTCTGATGGGAACTCTATTTCTGAAAAGCCTTTCGTAGATTTTACTTTTAAACGTTAGTTCCCGTACACATTTCGTTCCTCTCAGGCATCTGATGATGTGAGCCCGAGTCCTGCTCTTCCTGCCTCTGTACATGCTTCATTCTTCTCAGGCATCTGATGATGTGGGCCCAAGTCCTCCTCTTCCTGCCTCTGTATAGGCTTCATTCTTCTCAGGCATCCGATGATGTGGGCCGGAGTCCTCCTCTTCCTGCCTCTGTACGTGCTTCATTCTTCTCAGGCATCCAATGATGTGGGCCCAAGTCCTCTTCCTGTCTCTGTACACGCTTCATTCTCCTCAGGCATCCAATGATGTGGGCCCAAGTCCTCTTCCTGTCTCTGTACACACTTCATTCTTCTCAGGCATCTGATGCTGTGGGCCCCAGTCCTCCTCTTCCTGTCTCCTGTCACCACCACTTTCCCTGACACTCTGTTTTGTCATTTACGTTCTCTTGGTAGTTTTCCTGCCTTTCTTTGATGTCCCCTATCACATTTCCATTTGAGATTTGAGTCTATTTTCCTAGGGGACCGTTAAATTTATTATTTTAAGAGCAGTTTTAGGTTTATAGTAAAACTGAGCAGAAAATACAGAGAGCTCCCATAGAGATGTACAACCCCCTCTGAGACACACATGGTCCTCTTATTGACACCATGCATTAGTCTTGTGCATTAGTCATAGCTGATGAAACAATAATGATACATTATCATTAACTAATGTCCATGGTTTACATCAGGGTTAACACTTGATGCTGCACATTCCAGGGGTTTTGAAAATGTGTAATGACGTGTGCCCCCCACCACAGTGCCATGAAGAGGTGTGCCCCCTACCACAGTGCCACCTAAGATTCTCTAGATTCCATCGGTTCACCCCTCCCTTCCCACAACCTCGAACCATGGATTTCTTTCACTGTCTTCAGAGTTTTGCCTTTTCCCGCAGGTCCTGTAGGTGAAACCATAGGTTGGGGTCTTTTCATAGGGGCTGCTTTCACTACGGATGTGGATGTGCGCTGAGGTCCTCCACGGTGTGTGTAACTCGTGGTCCAGCTCTTTCCAGTGCTGGCTTCTCTGCAGTGTCTGATGTACCACAGTTTTGTAGGAAGCCCCCATGCCATCTTCCACAGTGGCTGGGCCATTTGCAGTCTCCCCAGCAGGAATGAGCGTTTCTGTTCCACATCCCTGCCAGCTGCTGGTGGGGCTCAGGTTGGAGTCAAGCTGTTCTATGTGGTGCTCTTTCATTAGGCAATGAGTACTTATAACTCATACGGAAGTACTATTATTGTGTGTGGTATGTGTTCTTTATTTCTAAGATAATTTTGTCTTTTTCTTTCATTTATTTCCTGAGTTAAATCAACTATTTTTATTATTCTATTTTTCGACTGTATCTTACATTTCTAAATTTCTGATTCAAGGTGGCTTTTCAGATCTTCCAAGGCTGGCTTGAGGATATTTAATCTCTCAGGGGTGTTGATTTACAGATTTCTCTGCCTCGTGGCTGTTTTTGGGGAGTTTTCTTCATTCGGCTTTGGTGAATATTTGCCCCCTGGTTTCCCGCCACAGCTCTGTGTAAATTGTCTTTCTCCCTCTCTTTGGTGACGGTGGGTGACGTAGAAGGCTCTGGCCTGATGGCTTCTGTGTGACTGTTCTCGGGGGGAGGGTCCACACCTCAGCTGTGGGGTCCCCTTCTGTCTTGCAATCTGGAAGTCGTCCTGTTTTCCTTTGCTCCCCAGTCGTCCTGTTTCCCTTTGCTCCCCTTCTTCTCCCCCAGGAACTCTGTGTTTGGGAGACTGGACTGTAAGTCAGGCTTCCACCCTGGGGTCTGGCTGTGAACAGGTGGGCTCTGCCTCCCGGGCTTGCTCCCTGCCCAATGGGCCTCAGTGGCGCCAGCCCCGGCTCCACCTCTCAAGGGCGTCTGTGCAGGTCTGTGGCTCAGCCTCCTTCATTCTCAGTAACTCTGTCCTCTGGGGACGTGGGGTGCTTGCTCCTCCCAGGGGTGTTTCTCAATCTACTTTCCTCATCAGGCCCCACAGGGCCTCACAGACAGCCTGCACCCCCACCCTCCTGAGCTCCTCCTCCCGCCTTAAATGCCTGCTTCCCGAGCCTGCGAGCTCCTGGAGGCGGGGCTTCCTGAGCCTGTGAGCTCCTTGAGGCCGGGCCGGGTCCTAAGGTCTCTGCATCTCCAGTGCTGGACGCAGCTCAGGGACGGGTGTCTGAGGCAGATGTCCTGTGCCATCCTCCGTTCAAGGCACCCCGTTTCCAGCTGTGATGTCCAAAGGCCAAGCAGCAGCCAGTGAGCAGGACAGGCTCAGGGGGATGCCTCACTGGGGAGTCTCTGCCATCACACCAAGCACCCAGACCCCTCAGCGGACACCTAGACTTTGGTAGGAGGAGGCCACGCAACCTAGAACATAAATAATTCAGGTTCTGCCCTTTAATATGAGACATATAACCATGAGGTCATTTTTTCCAGGTTTCAGAAAAGGAATTTTCTTAAAAGCAGCATAGGGTTGTGTTTGTACTGATGGTTCGCCCAGTTAAGATGGATTTTAATAGTTTCTCCTCTTTCCCATTTTCTTCCTATGTCTTTCTCCACAAACAGGAGCTGGGGACTGGACCCCACTCATATCAAACAAGAACCATTGGCTGCAGATCGACCTCGGAGAGAGGGTGGAGGTCAAGGCGGTGGCCACACAGGGTGGGTATGGGAGCTCCGACTGGGTGACCATCTACATCCTGATGTTCAGCGACAGTGGCTGGAACTGGAAGCAGTACTGGCGGGAGGACAGAATCTCAGTAGGTCCCTGGTGGGAGGACAGCATCTCGGTGGGTCCCCGATGGGAGGGCAGCATCTCGGTGGGTCCCTGATGGGGGGACAGTGCCTCGGTGGGTCCCCAATGGGAGGACAGTGTCTCAGTAGGTCCCTGACAGGAGGACAGCGTCTCGGTGGGTCCCTGATGGGAGGACAGCGTCTCGGTGGGTCCCCAGTGGGAGGACAGCATCTCGGTGTGTCTCTGACGGGAGGACAGTGTCTCTGTGGGTCCCCTCCTGGCAGTACTGGCTCCTGGGGCCTGGCCTGCAGGGATGTCGTCCCCAGGGAGCCCTGGAGAACTTGGCTCCAGTAGAGAACAACAGCTCCAGGATTTCCTGGCCAAGGTTTCCTGCGTTTTCAGATGCACAATTTAGTAAGTATGTAATACAGTAAAACAATTCTATGGCATAGTGGGAAATTGGAAGAAAGCCTGGGGTTTCTACTAAAACCATGGACGGCATCATGTGTAACCAGCCTGCGTTTTGCACAGTCATTTGGAGGGTGGTGTTGGGGCCACATCACTTCACATGAACCCAGTGAGCACAGCCTGACCCCTACACTTTTGGTCTGAGGCTTCTGAAAGGCACGGATGGACACGTCTCCCTGTGCACAACCATTCGGTGGGCTCTGCCCTCTGTCCGTTGACCACATTCAGTAGGTTTTTGGGCAGAGACTGCCTAGAGATTCAACGACCTTGTGTCTCTGGTCCCTAAACTGTCACACACCTGTGCTTCTTTGGGGCAAAATGTTTTTGTTTGTCTAGCTTGTGACTTTTAACAAGTCATGCAATTTTCTGCATATCTTTCATGACATAATTACTGAAGTATCCCAGACAAATTCATTTAACATTGCTGAGCTCAGAGAGTGGTTTAAAATGTTCAGTTTTGTGGCTGGAGTGAAGCCCCAATAAAGGAGACACTGGTGGCTGTTGTTTACAAACAGCAGCCACCACAGAACGGAGGGCACGGGCAGTGGGTGTTTGGTAATGGACGTTGAGGGGAGCCGGTGTGAGGGGCTGTGGCCAGGGCAGGGCATCAGCCTTCACTTAAAACACCAGCTGAAGGCAACAGGGATGGGAGGAAGCCGTGAGCTCCGTGCCATACTCAGGCAGCTCTGCATTTCCTCTTCGTGTTCTCCCTGACAAGACGGGAGAACAGAGGTTCTCAGTGAAGCTCCCATGACCAGCACAGATGAGCCAGAGAGCCCAGGAGCGGCTCTCGTGGGTCAGCCACGTCCCCTGCACAGACCTCCCGGACCTGGCTCTGTGTCCTCTATGTATGGAGGATGTGGGCTGGGTTGACCCTGGGATAAGCCAGGGCCGGGACCACCCTGGCCAAAGCAGACGGAGGGGACGTGAATGATGCTTCAGCAACCCCGTCCTGGGAATAGACGCCAGACCAGCTGTGACTCTAGTTACAAATCGAGTAGTAGCTTCAAAGACAGGTCCCATCCTGGGAACAGATGCCAGATCAGCTGTGACTCTAGCCACAAATCAAGTAGTAGCTTCAAAGACAGGTCACCACTGCGGCATGCACGTCAGCACTAATTATATTAAGACTGGGTTGTTGGCACGATTTAGAAAGAACAAAGGGAGCTGGAGACACTGTGGGAATTCTCACCTTCTTTTTCCAGCTGTGCTCTCAGCATCCCTCTCTTCCTGCTGACTGTCCTCAGGGGAAACAGATTCAGGACCAAGCTCCGGCCACACTGAGGGGGACACACTGCTAACTGCAAAGGCCACGATAACTGCACTGTCATCGTGTCCCTCACCTGTCCCCGTTATTCCTGGGAGGCCCCTTTAATTATAAGCAAATGCCATTTGTTGTTTGGCTTTTTAAAATTGTGGCGCAATATATATAACAAAAAAATTACCATTTTATTCATTTTCAAGTGTGTAATTCAGTGACCTAAGTGTCACACTGTTGTGCAAACATGGACACCATCCATCTTCAGGACTTTCTCATCTTCCCAAACCGAGACTCTGCCCCCATTAAGCACACTCTCTATCCAACCCCTCAGCCCCCGGCACCTCCATCCCACTCACCGTCTCTGTGACTTTGACGACTCTAGGGACCTCATAGAAGTGGAATCAGTCAGTATTTGTCTTTTTATAATTAGCTTCTTCCACTTAGCACCACATCCTCAGGTTTCACCACATTGTACAGGTGTCAGAATGTCCTTCCTTTTGAAGGGTAAATCACTCTGTTGTATGGATAGACCACATTTTGTTTATCCCTTCACCCATGGAGGGACTTTTGGTTGCTTCCATGTTTTCACTATTATGAATAACACTGCTGTGAACATGGGTGTACAAGCATCTCTTTGCAAGCTGCTTTCATTACTTTTGCATACATATCCAGAAGCAGCATTGCTGGATTGTGTGGTAGAACCGTGTTTCCATCTTTTGAGGACACGCCCTACTGTTTTCCATAGTGGCTGCATCATTTCACATTCCCCAGCCATGCAGGAGAGTTCTCCCCTCCCTTCTGTGCTGACACTGCGTATGGTGCATGTTGTTTAGTAGCAGCGGTGCTGTTGGGGGTGAGGCGTTGTCTGGCTGTGGCTCTGAGCTGCGTCTCTGGATGACGAGTGATTCTGAGCTTCTCACTTGCCGGTGGAGCCTCCGCACATCTTCTTTGGAGGAATGTCTATTCAGGTCCCTCATCCACTGTTAAAATCTGATCATTTTTACTGCTGTTATTTAACTGTGGGAGCTCATTCTGTATTGTGGATATTAACCTTCTGTCATCTGTGTTATTTGCCCGAGTTTTCTCCTGTTCTGTGAGCGGCGTCTCAGTTGCTGACACTGTCTTTCGATGCACCCATGTGTTCGATTCTATTTGCCCGGGTTTTCTCCCGTTCTGTGAGCAGCCTCTCCGTTACTGACACCATCTTTTGATGCTCCTGCTTGTTCAGTTCTATTTGCCTGGATTTTCTCCTGTTCCATGAGTGGGCTCTTGGTGGCTGACATCTTTCAATGCACCTGTGTTTGATTCTATTTGCCTGGGTTTTCTCCTGTTCTGTGAGTGGCCTCTCGGTTGCTGACACCATCTTTCAGTGAATCTGTTTGGTTTTATTTGCCTGCGTTTTCTCCTGCTCTGTGAGCAACCTCTTGGTTACTGACACCATCTTTCGATGCACCTGTGTTCGGTTCTATTTGCCTGGGTTTTCTCCTGTTCGGTGAGAGGCCACTCAGTGGCTGACACTGTTTTTCGATGCACCTGCATGTTCGGTTCTGATGCGCTCAGTTCTATTCCGCCTTTTGTTGTTCTGCTTTATTTATATTTTAAAAGGATATTGACAAGTTATGCTGGAATAACTTATCCATACATAATATCAGCTGAGCTATAATTACCATTTTACTTTCAAATCTAAATGTCTCTTCTTTTCAATTTTCTTTTAACCATAGATATTTTTACTTTCACGGAAGCAAAACCTCACTAGCTGATAATTACTAGTATTAATGTTATACTATGATCCTTATTTAAAATAAGACAGGGATGATACTTACAACTTCCACATGATTATTCAGTTATCTGCCTTTACAACGAGTCACACACCATACCGACATCTTCAACCCGGTTATTCCGTTATCTGCCTTTACAGTGAGTCACATGCAATACCGACATCTTCAATACAGTTATTCCGTTATCCACTTTTACAGTGAGTCACACGCGATACCGACATCTTCAACACAGTTATTCCGTTATCCGCCTTTACAGTGAGTCACACACGATACCAACATCTTCAACACCGTTATTCCGTTATCCGCCTTTACAGCGAGTCATACACGATACCAACATCTTCAACCCAGTTATTCCGTTATCACACGTGATACCGACATCTTCAACCCGGTTATTCCGTTATCTGCCTTTACAGCGAGTCACACGCGATACCGACATCTTCAATACAGTTATTCCGTTATCCACTTTTACAGTGAGTCACACGCGATACCGACATCTTCAACACAATTATTCCATTATCTGCCTTTACAGTGAGTCACACACGATACCAACATCTTCAACACCGTTATTCCGTTATCCGCCTTTACAGCGAGTCATACACGATACCAACATCTTCAACCCAGTTATTCTGTTATCACACGTGATACCGACATCTTCAACCCAGTTATTCCGTTATCCGCCTTTACAGCGAGTCACACGTGTTCACTGGGGCTTTCCATTTCCATAAGCATTTGCTTTAGACACAGCTTAGCACAGGCCAGAATTCAAGAGCCAGCAACAGGGCAGAGTGGAAATGAGTTTGTGAGGCTGCCACATAGGCGGAGCCACGAGGTGCTGCTGGTGGCTGTTTATGCTCATTTCTTGATCACATGCTAAACAGGGGGTGGGTGATTTCTGGGTGTCCTGGGAAACGGACGCAGCCTTCACGGGTGTCCCGGGAAAGGGGCACAGCCTTCACGGGTGTCCCGGGAAAGGGGCGCAGCCTTCACGGGTGTCCCGGGAAAGGGGCGCAGCCTTCACGGGTGTTCTGGGAAAGGGGCGCAATCTTCCCCTGACGGAGGGTCCCTCCCCTTCTAGACCATGAGGAGTGACTTCCCTAGGTTGCTGGGCATCTGACAGATGTGCTGATGCTGGTGGATGTCCTCGGCTGCGACTACATTATAATCAGGTGTAACAGACAGCAAGGGTACCCGGGGTCACTTCTGCCGCCGTCTTGGTTCTGGTGGGTTTGGCCAAATTCAGTCCCCACCCTGTTTTGCCAGCGAGGTCTAGGACCTTTGTCTTGGGAAACCCGTCCTTCCAAACTCCTGTCTCACTCCCAGAGTCACCTGAGCCTTGAGTGGTGTGGCCCCCACTGCCAGAAAACCAGTCCTCTATGTATCTAGCCAGTAGCTAGTTAGTTATCTGGTGAGTTGCTTCTGGAGGGAAGGCCTGGGATGGGCATGGCCGGCCGGCTGGCTCACGTGGACATCCCTGTGGCTTCACCCTTGGCAAAGGGAAAAGCTGCAGCAATGAGACCACATCAGCCAGATGCCCCCGACCCACCTGTGGGGACCCCACGCGACCATGGGCGGGCTACGCCCTCACATCTATTTCCCCTCCCCCTGCCCGCCTCTGTGTTAAGCTCTAAAGCCTCCCACTGCTTTGCTCTTCTCTTCCTCTACAAACGCAGGGGCTAGCGAGGGCGAAAGGGATGCCACTGCCCCCACGGGCGCCAGGAACACAATGGATGGAGCAAGCAGCTCCTTTGCAGTGTTTCCCTGGGGTGACCTCCAGCTGCTAGAAAGGAAATTCCTACTGCACCCAGGGTGCCCCCCAACAGCCCCGCCTGCCCCGGGAAGTGGCTGACCCTGTCCAGGTGTCACTGGCCAGAATTCAGTCTGCTGGGGAATGGCGGCTTGCCAGAACTCAGCCTGTGGGGAAATTGTGGCTCACCACCACTGCACACCTGGTTTGTGGCTCAGGGGCTGCTGGAAACACAGCTTCCTCCCTTGCTTTCCTAAATGAACCCGAGAGGTTGTGCTTCGGGGGAATCTGTAGTTTCTGCAATAAATATGGTAGCTGTGCCGTTCCCATGAAGAACCTGTCAGAGCCCTCATTCAAAAGTCACCTATTATGAATTTGAGGTGTGTGTTATTCAGGATTCACTGATTACTTAAAATTCAAGTTAGGTTTTCCCCATGGTGCAAATTCTTCTGTGATAAATACACCCATCTCTGACATTCTGGGAAAATATATTCGAAAAGAATAGAGAGCAAATTAATTAAAGAAAACATCAGTTTTAGAATAAAAACAGTGTTTTATTTAATAGACACTTTTCTTTTTGCCTCCAAGAGTTATATGCTGGTATGTACTCAGAACAAAATTCAGTAGGATTTTTGAATCATTTACAACTTAATTGTTCTCAGATGTCTTCCAAATACAACCAGAAAACAAACTGGAAGGAGGAGGCCATAACAAGAATGATTTTAATTGACTCTGTCCTGGAAAGGACATGAACCCTGCAGTTTCTTGAAAGTTACTGCAGCAGGTATGGCGTCTGCCAGCAGCAGAATTCAACCTGAACCATGAAAGGTGGGGTGCGGACAGCAGGTGGCCTTGGAGGTCAGCCTGGTGCACAAAATGGCCCGTGTTCTGCTGAGGTGGGTCCCTGCCTCTGCCCCTGTGTCGTTGCCTCTGTCTCTTTCTCTGTGTGTGTCTGTCTCTCTGTGGGGTTCTGTCTCCCCATCTCTCTCTATCTCTCTGTGTCTCTCTGTTTCTGTCTCTATCTCTGTTTCACTCTCTGTCTCTGTGTCTCTCTATCTTCCTCTTTCTTTCTCTCCCTCTCTCACTCTCAGAATTCTGAGTGAGTCATCTGACACATTCTCCAACTGCTATTTCTCTGTAATTAAGATTACACAGCAGCCATTGGTAATAAATTATAGATAGAAAATGATTTATTAGTATAGTTGTGGCCAAAGAAACAACTGCAGGGGGATAGAGGAGATGCTGCTGGTTGCTCAGGGCTGCAGGGTGATGGTCCGGCTTTCTCCTGTGTTTCTCCCTCCTCACCACTTTCTGTGGCTTAAGTGAATAATCTCTGACATGGGAATGTGTTGGTGACAGTGAGTGCCCTAGAGCTGGGCTCCTGACAGTGGCACACCTGGTGCCTTGCCCTCTGCAGGCCTGGATGTTGTTCAGTGATTGCGCTGCACGGAACAGAGTGGGACGTGCCGTGGGTTCCAGGCTGTGTCCAGCGAGTCCTGATATGGGTCAAGGCAAACCGGTGCGCATGTGCGGAGTCACGGGGACACCAGTGTGCGCAGGTGGCTTTGCCCTCCTGATACGGCCGCACCCGCCTCAGCAGGGGGACAGTCACGGGGACTCCAGGGTGTGCAGGTGGCTTTGCCCTCCTCATAAAGCCATACCTGCCTCAGCAAGGGGACCCCAGATACCTCCAGGAAGCCCCAGACCTGGCCTCTCCTGCCTCTGTCTGTTCCCCTGTGTCCTGGGAGCAGGTGCCTCTGCCCTGAGCCCCAGGTCTCATCCCCCTCTGTGGATGCAAGCTGGGCCCTGCCTGTCCTGGCACAGAGGAGAAGGATATGGTTCCCTGGTCACCATCTGTGGTCATCCCCCACTTCCAGAGGCACCAGCTGTGGAGGGAAGATGAGACCCTGGAAGCCCTGAGCAGTGGCCACAGGTGTCCAAAGAGGTGACCTCAGGCTGAGCCACCCAGGAATGCATGGTCTCCGCCATTTACCATGGCACCTGTGATTCTTCCAAGAGTCTGTGGGAAGACACAGAAATGCCCACCAAACTGCGAGAAGGAATCATCCCAGAGATAAGTCAGTGATTCTTCAAGAAGCTCAAGGGCGAGGGGTTTGTGGGCTATTTACACTAAAATCACATTCGTCTTTTCTAACAGTTTGGGGCCTTGCTCTGTTTGAAACGTGTCTCAGATGTATGTGCAAGTTAAGAAGAGTGTCCTGGGGCAGGTTCCCCAGGAACCAGCATTGGGTAATGGTGATGCCACTGGAGGCTGCAGATCCACGTGACCCGGGTCTGTGTCCGATGTGCCCAGGAATCTACGTGGACTGCAAAGTACAGAGACACACACGTGGCTTGCTTCTAACACCTGGGGTTGAAAAATGATTCTGATTTTTGCTTTAAAAAATATCAGGTGCAAGTCAAGCCTGGCCCAACCCCACACCGGGGTGCCAAGCATGGCTCAGTATGGGAGGACGTGCGTTTGTTCTCCATCAACCCCTCCAGGACCACGGAAAAGCTCCAGTTTCCAGAGAGGCAGCCCCTCCAGGTCTGCAGCAAAGCTCCCGTTTCTGGAGAGGCAGCCACTCCAGGTCTGCAGCAAAGTTTGTGTTTCCAGAGAGGCAGCCCCTCCAGGTCTGCAGCAAAGCTCCTGTTTCCGGAGAGGGCCGCTCCAGGTCTGCAGCAATGCTCCCCTTTCCAGAGAGGTGGCCGCTCCAGGTCTGCAGCAAAGTTCCTGTTTCCGGAGAGGCAGCTGCTGAGCCTCTGCTTTGCACACACTTAGTGGCTTCTCATTTATCCATGCCCAGAGACCATTAAAGATGCTTTCATCTTGCCAAATGGAAAGAAAATCAGCTTTTGAAAGATAATTACCCGATTTCTATGGACATTTCTTGATGGAAAAGTGAGCTGTCCCCTCGTGCTCCTGTCTGGCTCTGAAGAGACCCATTTCTGCAGAGGGGAGAGAGAGCTGCATGGGTGCGGCTTTGGGTTTGGTTTTGTTTGTTATTTTTCCTGCGGGGGAACCGGCAGATTGGTTTCCTGACATTGCCTGTCCTGTGTTATTCATCAGCACCGTATCTCACGACAACATCAGGGTATTTGCGGAAAACAATTGACTCGGAGCAGAAATAATCCACGCACCCCACAGATCTCTCTGCAGCAGGTTCTTCTGTGCTGCAGGGCTATGTTTCCACTGCTGCCTGTCATTCTTTCTGTCCCACCTGGGTTTCCTGGTGGGGATGTGGTCCCAGGTGCCCTGGCTGTGGACGTTCTGGGTCCTGCTGGGACAGGGATGACCCCTCTGCAGAGGCCAGGGAGGAGCAGCGGATGGTGCACGTCACGCCACAAGGGAGGCAACACATGTCCACACCATCGCATTCCCTGGCGGGAAGGAACTGCAAGGCCCTCAGCGACTGGTTTCAACATGAGTTATGGACACAAGTCTCATGACTAAGGTGTGGTGTGGACACAGCTCTCGGCCAACCCCAAGACCCCTGCCCATGCTGAGGCTCCACCGACCCTGAGCCCACGCACAGGCCAAGCTCCCGGCTTCCCAGGGGGCACCCTGGCTGCTTTCCCAGAGAAACACATATGGCCGTGGGCAAACCCTGGAACAGGTGGACTGGCTCTTTCCCAGTGGGACGCAGGGGCCATGGGATGAACCCTAGAGCAGGTGGACTGGCTCTTTCCAAGCAGGATGTGGGGTGGCTGTGGGACGAACCCTGGAGCAGGTGGACTGGCTCATTCCCAGTGGGACGCGGGGGCTGTGGGACGAACCCTGGAGCAGGTGGACTGGCTCTTTCCCAGCAGGACACGGGGGGGCTGTGGGACGAACCCTGGAGCAGGCGGACTGGCTCTTTCCCAGTGGGACGCAGGGACCATGGGATGAACCCTGGAGCAACGTTCTGTCTTCAATTTCCCCATACCAGTGACCTAGAGGCTCCTGCTGCCCTGCCGGCCCCTGGCACAGTCATAAAAGCCCCAGGATCTCAGACAAGTGAGGGCAGACGCAACTCTGGAGGCCTGTGGGACGTGCTGGGCCATGTTAGGTCCTCACTTCAGCATCTGCAGGGCGGCTGCCCTCCCGAGAAGCAGATGACACGTCCTGTGGGACGAGGGCCGGGTCTGGAGCCAGGGCACCTACAGAGCTCCTGCCATCCCTGTAGATATGCCCTCCACACACTGAGGCCTCTCTCCCTCTCAGCTCAAATGCTCAGAACCCTGAGAAGTGGGAAACCAGCAAGAATTGGGTTAGAATAAAGAAAAAGGGTAGAAAGAAACAAAAAGCCAGACAGAGCATCCAAGAATCTGTGCGCTTGGGGCTGCAGGCACTGCCCACCCCTCTCCCCACGGCACAGCATGGGACACTCTCTGGGAGAGGCCAGGACCCCCCCTGCAGAGCGGGTGTCCCTTCTCCACCTCATGGGGGGCCTTTGGGGATGCTCGTGCTGGACCCCTGAGAGGCTGCAGTCCCCCAACATCAACTGGACACTCAACAGGTCTTTTGCTAACTTTGGACTGAAGATTTTAATGAGAGAAGGAGAAAACCCCAAATGTGTGACTATCTCTACCAAACAGGAGCGATTTGGCCAATCAGAAGCCCAGGAGGAGACGGACAGGCAGGCAGGGCCCCAAAGACCAGGCCTCCCTCAGGCCAGGCTGGTCACCACACCGCAGGCCCAGAGGGAACCGGAGGGAAGCGGCTGAGCTTGGCCCTCCCAGCTCCCTTCCCCCAGGGAGAGGAGAGTTATTTCCTATTTGTCTTCACTGCAAGATTTTGTTTTGAATTTAGACTGAAATGAAAGGGCTGTAGTTATTTTTATTTAATAGAATTGTTGACTCAAGGCATCTTTATTTTTTCAAGAAAATGTCCAGCATGGCTTCAGAGACACATTTGTTGAAGAGTAGATATTTGATTTTCACAGATATTTTCAAACATATTTGGTTAGATCCCGACCGTAACATTTTTTTCAAATGCAAGTTTCCACCACTTGTAAACAAATAAGCATTTTTGCATAAACAATAACAAGAGCTTGGAATCAGTGTTTCCGTATTGTCAGGCATGTGGGGTGTATGGGGCGTGTGGGGCATGTGCTGACCTTGAGAGGGTCGTTACCAGTCATGTGGTTGCTGTGCGGCTGTTAATGGGTCCTGCATGTGGCTCTTTATGGGTCATGCGTGCGGCTGTTTATGGGTTGTGAGTGCAGCTGTTTACAGATCAGGTCACACGTGCAGCTGTTTACAGGTCACGTGCGGCTGTTTACTGGTCGTTCATGCGACTGTTTACAGGTCACACGTGTGGCTGTTTATGGGTCATGCATGCGGCTGTTTATGGGTCGTGAGTGAGGCTGTTTATGGGTCAGGTCACATGCATGGCTGTTTACAGGTCGCACGTGTGGCTGTTTACGGCTTGTGCGTGCGACTGTTTATGGTCATGCGTGCAACTGTTTACAGGTTGTGTGTGTGGCTGTTTATGGGTCATGCGTGCGGCTGAGTCATGCGTGTGGCTGTTTACGGGTCACATGTGGGGCTGTTTATGGGTCGTGCATGCGGCTGTTTATGGCTCATGCGTGCGGCTGTTTACGGGTCATGTGTGCTGCTGTTTATGGGTCGTGTGTTGCTCTCCACAGTTCCAAATGAACAGGTTCCCCCAAAGAAACGGAAAATGCAGCCAGGAGCTCTGAAACTTAGGTTTGGAGAACAGTTGTTAATGGAATAAATATTTTGATAAACAATGATTCATTGTCCTCTAGGTATTTTTAAGTAATTTAATGTACTTTTATAAAGTCTAGGTTTATAAGTTATTGTCTAGAAAATGTTTTCTAAAGATAGGGCTAAACAGTAACTTTAAAAATATTTTGTTGATCAATGATTTGCATTTCTGGTGTGCCGTCACCCATGGGGGTTGTGTAAGTGTTAGTTACACCAGGTGCAGCACAGTGCAATAGAAGCTATTAACAGGTATTATTATCTCAACATGCTTCATCAATTTTTCACATATTAAGTGCAATTAATGGTAATATTCTTCTATAATACAGAATTCTCAAAGTCTCACAATCAGAACCTGAGAGAGCAGCACACGTGTTCATCTGATTAAAGGTTAAGGTAGGAATTGCACGTGGCATGGGCAGCTTCTGCCAGGCCTGGGGCAGCAGCTGGGATGCTGGGGAGGGCATCTGGGGCCACAGGGGCAGCCCCACCACACAAGTCATGGCCTCCTCCCTGAGCATGATGGGTGGCTGCTTGAAGCTGGACTTTAAGCTGGACTTCCTTCTAAATGCCCCCTGAGGCGTCTTCCTCTCTGCTGCGCTCCCTCGCTCTCTCTCAGATTTTCCCTCTGGCAACTTGGACCCCTCGTGCATCCCCTGGCCTCTGCTTCACTGCCATTTCTGCTCAGAGTTTAGCCAAGTTTATGTTTCTTTAAATAAGTCAACATTTAATGACATAAATAATGAGTCAGAAAGCAATACCTGGTGATTAAATAAACGAATTCTGCTAAACACGCAATCCTAATACTTTTAAGTGCTGTGTAACACGTGCTGTTGAGAGGTGACAGCATGCTGGCAGCCCTCGCTGGCTCTTGGCACCTCCTCAGCCTCGGCGCCCACTCTGGCCACGCTTGAGTAGCCCTTCAGCCCGCCACTGTACTGTGGGAGCCCCTTTCTGAGCTGGGCGAGGCCAGAGCTGACTCCCTGAGCTTGCAGGGAGGTGTGGAGGGAGAGGCATGGGCGGGAAACTGGGGCTGCACGTGGTGCTTGTAGGCCAGCATGAGTTCCGGGTGGGCATGGGCTCAGCCTGGCCAGCAGCTCTGGAGGATGCACTTGGTCCCTCAGCAGTGCCAGCCCACTAATGCTGCACTCCATTTCTCACTGGGCCTTAGCTGACTCCCCGTGGGGCAGGGCTTGGGACCTGCAGCCTGCAATTCCTGAGCCTCTGCTACCCCCGCCATGGGCTCCTGCACCACCCGAGCCTCCCCAACAAGCGCCGCCCCCTGCTCCTGCTCCACGGCGCCCTGTCCCATGGAACATCCAAGGGCTGAGGAGTGCAGGTGCAAGGTGAGGGACTGGCAGGCAGCTCCACCTGTGGCCTGGGTGAGGGATCCACTGGGTGAAGCCAGCTGGGCTCCTGAGTCTGGTGGGGACTTGGAAAACCTTTATGTCTAGTTAAGGGATTGTAAATACACCAATCAGCACTCTGTATCAAGCTCAAGATTTGTAAACACACTAGTCAGCACCGTGTGTCTAGCTCACAGTTTGTAAATGCACCAATCAGCCCTCTGTGTCTAGCTGATCTGGTGGGGACTTGGAGAACCTTTATGTCTAGCTAGGGGATTGTGAATACACCAATCAGCACTCTGTATCTAGTTCAAGGATTGTAAATGCACCAATCAGCACTCTGTGTCTAGCTCAGGGTTTGTAAATACACCAATCGGCACTCTGTATCTAGCTAATCCAGTAGGGACTTGGAGAACTTTTGTGTCTAGCCCAGGGATTGTAAACACACCAATCAGTACCCTGTCAAAACAGACCAATCAGCTCTCTGTAAAATGGACCAATCAGCTCTAGGTAAAATGGACCAATCAGCAGAATGTGGGTGGGGCCGGATAAGGGAATAAAAGCAGGCTGCGGTAGCCAGCAGTGGCAACCCGCTTGGGTCTCTTTCCACACCGTGGAGGCTTTGTTGTTATCACTCTTTGTGATAAATCTTGCTGCTGCTTATTCTTTGGGTCCACACTGGCTTTATGAGCTGTAACACCCACCACGAAGGTCTGCAACTTCTCTCCTGAGGCCAGCGAGACCGCGATCCCACCGGGAGGAAAAAACAACTCCAGACGTGCCGCCTTAAGAGCTGTAACACTCACTGCCAAGGTCTGCATCTTCCCTCGTGAAGCCAGCAGGACCACAAACCCACCGGAAGGAAGAAACTCCAAACACATCTGAACATCAGAAGGAAAAAACTTGAGACATGCCAACTTTAAGAATTGTAACACTCACCGCGAGGGTCCACAGCTTCATTCTTGAAGTCAGTGAGACCAAGAACCCACCAATTCCGGACACACTGTGCATAAGTCACGCATCTTAAACCGTACTCACAGAAGCGCCATTCTCCGCGTCAAAGACCTGAGTCAGAATGTCACTGTTTTTAATTAGCAACGAGCAGGTGCCCATCAGCCGGCGGTGCCCAGGTTCACAGAGGCCTTGTCCTAGGACATGGTCATTCTCGTGGCCCTGCATGAAGGTGTCAGGTGGGAGCCACAGCCTTGGCAAGCGGCCTACATGTCTCACATCAGCAGAGGAGGTTCCCCTCCTATGGAGGAGAATGAACATACAGGGCGCTAATGCTGAGCCAGGCCCAGCTTTTCCTTTATACTTAGAAATCAAACCTTTTATTTGGAAGAACTCTTCTAAGATTTCTCTGGATCTGCTAGCCCTAACTATTCTTGGATCATTATACATAGCACTTACCAGTTAATTTAATATTTAAAGCCCATACCCAGCCAGAATGCAGTGTGGCTTAAACAAAGTGTGGCTTCCTGCAAATCTGAGGTGAAAAATCACCCACTTAAGTTAAATAGATCAAATCTTACTGGTGTTCTCTCTGGCTAGCAAATAAATCAACCAGGCAAGCTTCTCAATTAGAATGGCGACTTTCTCAGGTCCTGAATTTAATGATGTCCATCACTGTCCATGCATGAAGGCTCTCCAGCCCCTTCCAGGGCACGTCCCTGCTGGCGTGTGGCCAGGCATCAGCAACGGTGTCTGTGGCTGAAATTCCTTGCTGGCTCATCGTTGAGGGTGAGTGAAAGGGCTCTTTGGTCTTGGCTGCAGAAGCAGGATGGGGAAGGGAGCATCGTCCTTTAGAAAATGTCACAATGTGAGACCAGCATACGGCGCTGCCACTGTGGCTCTGAGGCCTGCCACCCTCAGAGTCGGCCTGTGGCAAATGCGGCCGCCCTGCCAGGTGCCCGAGGAAGTGAGACTTGGGTGTTAGGGCTAACAGGCAAAAACCACTGGAACTGGGCAGATGATGCTCCTAAAAATTGTCTGCCACAGATTCAGGCACGGATTCCATGATGGAACAGCACCTGAATCCCAGAGGCCAGCTGCTGCAGCACCCGGCTCACCTGCAGCATTTCAATGAGAATGACACAATGAATGTTCTCTTTTTAAGTAAGTAAATAAATAAATGAAGATTCATAAGAAGGCTCTGACTACCCAGTGTGTCTAGTAAAGGCAACATTGGAGGTTTAGAGTTGGAGATGCTGCATCAAAGACCAGAAGACGGCTGGCCACTGTGAGGTCCCCAAGACCAAAGACAGCACCCAGCAACACTCAGGATCCCCCAGCCACACTCAAATTCCCCAGCCACACTATTTCCCAGCCACACTTGGGATCCCCCAGCCACAATCGGGATTCCCCAGCCCCACTCAGGATCCCCCAGCCCCACTCAGGATCCCCCAGCCATACTTGGGATCCCCCAGCCATACTTGGGATCCCCCAGCCACACTCAGGATCCCCCAGCCACACTTATTTCCCAGCCACACTTGGGATCCCCCAGCCACAATCGGGATTCCCCATCCCCACTCAGGATCCCCCAGCCCCACACAGGATCCCCCAGCCATACTTAGGATCCCCCAGCCACACTCAGGATCCCCCAGCCACACTTATTTCCCAGCCACACTGGGGATCCCCCAGCCACACTCGGGATCCCCCAGCCACACTCAGGTTCCCCAGCCACACTATTTCCCAGCCACACTCAGGATCCCCCAGCCACACTCGGGATCCCCCAGCCACACTCAAGTTCCCCAGCCACACTATTTCCCAGCCACACTATTTCTAAGCCACACTCGGGATCCCCAGCCACACTCAGGATCCTCCAGCCATACTCAGGATCCTCAGCCACACTATTTTCCAGCCACACTATTTCTCAGCCACACTCGGGATCCCCAGGCCCCCTCGGGATCGCCAGCTACACTATTTCCCAGCCACACTCAGGTTTCCCAGCCACACTCGGGATTCCCCAGCCACACTCATGTTCTCCCAGATTGCAAGGGATTGTGCACGCCCTGTGGATCCCAAAGAACTGAAAAAAGCAGAGCCTGCTGCCTTCAGAACACGTCTCAATGGTGAATTATGGAAAACATTCATTTGGACATGTTCTCTTTTTTTTTCAGCGACAGGTTTTGTTTCTAAGTTCTGGGGTACATGTGAAGGATGTGCAGGTTTGTTACATGGGTAAGCATGTGCCATGGTGGTTTGCTGTACAGATCATCCCATCACCCAGGTATTAAGCCCAGCATCCATTAGCTATCTGTCCTGATGCTCTCCCTCCCTCCCCAAATCCTGGACAGGCCCCAGTGTGTGTTGTTCCCCTCCCTGTGTCCATGTATTCTCATTGTTCAGCTCGCACTTATTAGTGAGAATATGTGGTGTTTGGTTTTCTGTTCCTGCATTAGCTTGCTGAGGATAATGGCTTCCAGCTCCATCCACGTCCCTGCAAAGGACATAATCTCACTCCTTTTTTATGGCTGCATAGTATTCCATGGTGTGTATGTACCACATTTTCTTTATCCAGTCTACCATAGACGGGCATTTGGGTTGATTCCATGCCTTTGCTATTGTGAATAGTGCTGCAATTAACATATGTGTCTGCGTATCTTTATAACAGAATGATTTATATTTATTTGGGCATATACCCATTAATGGGATTGCTGGGTCAAATGTTATTTCTGCTTCCAGATCTTTGAGGAATTGCCACACTGTCTTCCACAAAGGTTGAACTAATTTACACTCCTACCAACAGTGTAAAAGACATATTCTTATATATAAACGAACAAATACTGATGTTACTTAAGATCTATGGCACTATCTTAATGAGAATCTCGCTAAACTGTTCTAAATAAGCCAGTCATTTTGCATCATATTTCACTCAATGCTGACCAAAGGCGGAGTGGCTCAGCACTGTCTTCCTTGCTGTCCGGGTCTCCGTGAGGGACCATTAGTGGTTTGTGTCACTGTGGATGAGCAGTTCTTGAGTTATCAGAAGTCAGCATGCACTGTTGACCATGTTGTATGTTGAGTATACTGTATAGCTATGTTGAAAGATTACTAATGTAGCTCTTTTAAAAACAACAACATATAACTGTATAGAGGTCAAAATTATTCATGAACACTATGACAAAATTACAGTTACTTATTTCAATAAAAGAATTATTCTTTATAAACAAACTTACTCTCAAGTGAAAATTACATTTCCCCAAATCATTAGATACAAAGATTTATTTGAATTCTTTAACATGAGATATACTTTATATTTTTAAAAATAAATTATCTGGTTCTCACAAATAAGCTGTATATGTAAAAGATTAACAAAACACTTTTTCTTTCTTGATGGATAAATTTGACCTGGAGTTAACATTTTAGCCATTTGTCCTCAGATACTCCATAATGGTGGGGTACAGCTGTGAAGTCACTTAGGGTCATGTGACCCCAGACAGAGTATGAACCATGCACTATGAACTGTGAACCCTGACAACTGCTGGGAAGACAGCTCTAGGCTGTCCAAGTGCCAGACACCTGGGCACCGCCTGTCCCAGTGAGGACCCAGAAACCACAGATGATGTTGCCACAAGATACTGTTCTCACGGGCCATGGGGCTTCCAAACCTGCACTGACCATCGTGGCAGCCATTAGCCACATATGGCTATTTAAGTTTAAATTTGAATCAATTAAAATTAAGTCAAAAGTTCAATTCTGGGGCTGCCCCAGGCACATCTCAAGTGCTCACTCAAGTGCCACAGTGGGCGACGGGCCTCATATTGCATGGAGCAGACGCAGGACAACTTCCTCATGCCAGAGTCCTTGCAGGACCACATGGAGTTGAAGGAGGCAGGCTCGGCTCCTCTTGCCCAGACCACGGCTGCGACAGGGCCCTCACTAAAGGACGTTTGATGCCACAGGACACGGGCAGCACCACCTGGCCGCATCCGTGATAAACCACACGGGCAGCATCACCTGACCGCATCCATGATAAACTACATGGGCAGCACCATCTGGCAGCATCATGTGATAAACCACACGGGCAGCATCACCTGGCAGCATCATGTGATAAACCACATGGGCAGCATCACCTGGCTGCATCGCATGATAAACCTGCATCAAAGGGGTGTGTGGCAACCTTGTCACTCTCAATATGGAGTTAACAAGGCCTCCTGGGGGCATTGCAAGCTGACTAATAACTAAGGACTGACTGACCCACTGAAGTGCAAACAAGTTAGCAGTGTTTCCACTCATCACTTTAATAAATGCTTTAAAAATACTGTCTTCCTTTGGGAGGCCAAGGCGGGCAGATCACCTGAGGTCAGGAGTTCGAGACCAGCCTGACCAACATGGTGAAACCCCGAAAAACCTAGCCAGGCATGGTGGTGGGTACCTGTAATCCCAGCTACTCAGGAGGCTGAGGCAGGAGAATCGCTTGAACCCAGGAGGTGGAGGTTGCAGTGAGCCAAGATCGTGCCACTGCACTCCAGCCTGGGTGACAGAGCAAGGCTCTGTCTCAAAAAGAAAGGAAAAAGAAAAAAATACCATCTTCATGATGTCATCAGAAATATTCTGCCAGCTCCTCTTGCTTCCAGCGCCTTCCCCAGTAGCCACGCAGGATAAGGTCCATCGTCCCCACTGCAGATCTCCTTGGAGAAATCCGAAGTGTGCATTTTGCTCCGATTCCAAGCCTTGCTTGGATTCGCTGAGGGAGCTGATGTAAAACACGGCCGCGGTTGGCGAGTTACAGAGAGAAATGATATTCTCAGCATCCCTGTCTGGTTAGGGGTGTGGTGCAGATGCTGAATGCAGCCACGTAGGATGACAATAATATTCATGATTTTGATGTGTTTCTTAGTCTGAGCAGTAAATTCAAAGTGTTCCTTAAAGATTTTTGTTGGAATCTGCTTTGAGGGGAGATTTTCTCCTAAATCAGCAACGGATGTCAATGTTTAACATGGGTGTTTAAAGACTAATAAAGGTGGGAGAGAGTGGACCGAGACGCCCCACAGAGGCCTGTGCCCTCCCGCAGGTGGAGGAAGAGCAGTTCTCCAAGAAGATCCTCTTTAATTCATTCTTCCCACCTGCTCAGATTTCCTGCAACTGCTCCATCCTGCCTAGCGTCCCCTAGGAGTGAATGGAGGCTCCGTGGGTGCCGGCAGAATGGCCCGCAGGAACTGGTCAGACAGGGGAACACACGGGACCTGAAAGACCTAGGGCCAGATCCTGCTGATTTTTCCACTGCGGAATCTACTTTGAAGGCTGGGTGTGGCCACATCAACCATGGAGCCCATGTTTCATGACAATCCTTCCTTGTACATGACAGATGGGAATAGTCAGTCCATGGAACCCAGATGTGAAGTCGCAGGATTCTGGGTCTGTGACAGGTGGGAGCACTCAGACGGCAGAACCCGGATGTGAAGTCACAGGATCCTGGGTCCGTAACGGGTGGGAACAGTCAGACGGCAGAACCCGGATGTGAAGTCGCAGGATCCTGGGTCCGTAAGGGTGGGAGCAGTCAGAGGGCAGAACCTGGATGTGAAGTCACAGGATCCTGGGTTCCTTATATGTGGGAGCAGTCAGACGGCAGAACCTGGATATAAAGTCACAGGATCCTGGGTCTGACAGGTGAGAGCAGTCAGAGAGCAGAACCCGGATGTGAAGTCATAGGTGCATGGGTCTGTGATGGGTGGGAACAATCAGACGTCGGAACCTGGACATGACTGGTGGGAACAGTCAGATGGCGGAACCCCGGTGTGAAGTCGCAGGATCATGGGACAGTGACGTGTGGGAGCAGTCAGACGGCAGAACCAGGATGTAAAGTCGCAGGATCATGGGTCCGTGACAGGTGGGAGCAGTCAGACGGCAGAACCCGGATGTGCAGTAGCAGGATCATCGGTCTGTGACGGGTGGAAGCAGTCAGATGGCGGAACCTGGTTGTGAGGTCGCAGGATCCTGGGTCCGTAACAGGTGGGAGCAGTCAGAGGCAGAACCCGGATGTGAAGTCGCAGGATCCTGGGTCCGTGACGGGTGGGAGCAGTCAGAGGGCAGAACCCGGATGTGAAGTCACAGGATCCTGGGTTCCTTATGTGTGGGAGCAGTCAGATGGCAGAACCTGGATGTAAAGTCGCAGGATCCTGGTTCCGACAGGTGGGAGCATTCAGAGTGAAGAACCCGGATGTGAAGTCATAGGCTCATGGGCCTGTGACGGGTGGGAACAATCAGACATCGGAACCCGGACATGACTGGTAGGAACAGTCGGACGGCGGAACCCCGGCGTGAAGTCGCAGGATCATGGGACAGTGACGTGTGGGAGCAGTCAGACGGCAGAACCAGGATGTGAAGTTGCGGGATCATGGGTCTGTGACGGGTGGAAGCAGTCAAATGGTGGAACCCCGATGTGAAGTCGCAGGATCACGGGTGTTCAGACACACACTGATGCTACTTTCCCAAGTTCGTGTTTGTGCTGGAGCTGGGGAAGTCCACTTCAGATGTTGGCATCCAGCTCTGACACAAGAGAAAGTCTCTCACAGATGACGCTGCATTGCTGCCCTCTTCACTTCTGAACGAGCCAATGGGGCAATGTGAAGCATCTCAACAGCGCTAGGATGGGAATAAACTCCCGAAAACATCCTCAGATTCACAGTACAGAATTGCTTAAGATATGTTTAAAAGATGTTTTAAAAATTTTTTAAATTTATGTTGCAGAACATAAAAACATTGAAATTAGATTTTTCCTCTATAATTAATACAGTTGGCTAAGTTCTCAATGAATCTGTCAATACAGTTAATGTATTTCTAAAATATATTAATAAAGAGACTATTTCATGTCACGCAACTTCCACTTAATTAAAAATATGTATTTTCACTGAAAAAGCTATTTCCTAGCACGCAGTGCCTCGGCTGTGTTTGAGAGCTGGCTTCGTCTTCTGGAACATTTGCTGATGTCCGTTGCATGCGCCTTTAATTCTGCCCTGTCATCGCCATCGTTTGGCCTTAGTCCTAGAAACTGAGATTATTTCCAAGTTACAGAGTTTAGGAGACTCCACACTCCCTGACGTGGCCCCCAGGATCTGCTCTTTGTGCCCTAATCCAAGCTTACAGCACTATCCGGTTTCCAAATTTCACTGTGAATAAGCCGGCACCCACAGCAATGGGCAGGAAAAGGGCAGGTCCCGGCTGCCCTGGGAGTGACTTCCTCAGTAGGTCTGGAGTGGAGCAGGAGCATCACTCCAACCCAGCCCCGTGGCACCTCTCCAGAGGTGTGCCCTGCTGGGCCTCAGAGCCCCTTGGGGTCCAGACAGTGGGCCTGCTCTGTGCCTCACAGCCTGGGTGGGATTGTGAGACCATGACTCTGAGGCTCAATTTCTTCTGCAGAAACTCCAGATAACATGAAACTTACTGTGTTACTGGAAAAGGCCTCTTGCTGGTGACCAGGATGTTAGGGCGGGTGTCCCTGTGCACATTATCAGGTGGAGGAGGACCTTCCAATTGTGAGATGGTTGGGATACTTGTCACGAATGGGTGTCACGTTTTTAGATGCTCTTTATCCATCCGTGAACATGAACACGTGGGTATTACTGTCCTTTAAAATGGTGTGTTACAGCCAGGTGTGGTGTCTTACATCTGTAATCCCAGCATTTTGGGAGGCCAAGGCGGACAAATCACCTGAGGTCAACAGTTCGAGACCAGCCTGGCCAACATGGTGAAACCCATCTCTACTAAAAACACAAAAATTAGGTGGGCGTGGTGGCACGCGCCTGTAGTCCCAGCTACTCAGGAGGCAGAGGCAGGAGAATTGCTTGAGCCCGGGAGGCAGAGGTTGCAGTGAGCCGAGATCGTGCCACTGCACTCCAGCCTGGTGAGAGAATGAAAGCCTTGTCTCAAAAAAAAAAAAAAAAAAGGTGTGTTACACCAATTAATTTTCATTCTAGACCAACCTTGCATTCCTGGGGCGAATCCCACTGGGCTGTGGTACACAGGCTTTCATATGTACCTGGGTTTGATGTGCTAATATTTTGTTAGCTGTCGCTGCATCTGTGTTCATAAGTGGTATGTTCTGTGGTTCTCTCCATGGTCACACTGGCCTCACGGAATGCATGGAGTAGCGTTTCCTCCAACTGCACTTTCTAAAAGAGTTTGAGAAGGATTGATGTTATTCATTTCTTAACATTTGACAGAATTCACCATTGAAGCCTTTGGATCAGAGAGTTTTTCTTATTAAAATATTTTTAATTATTCATCCAATTTTGTCACTTGGTACAGTTCTATTTAGACTTTTTATTTTTTTCTTGGGTCGGTTTTCATAATGTGTGTCTTTCCAGGAATTTGTCTATTTCATCTAAATTGTCTAATCTGGTGGTATAATGGGAATCATAGTATTCTACTGTGATTTTTTAAATCCCACAGGGTCAGTCACGATGCCCTTGTTTCATTCGTGGTTTTGGCATTTTGTGTCTTCTCATTTTTTTCTTGATTGGTTCAGCTCTGGGTTTGTTCATTTTGTCGATATTTTTAAAGAAGCGTGTTTTGGTTTATTTAATTTTTTTCTGTTTTCTATTTTTTTGATTTCTATTACTTATTTTTATCCTTCTGATGGCTTTTGGTTTAGTTTGCTTTTATTATTATTTTAAGGTAGAAGCTTACAGTGTTGATTTGGGACTTTTCTCATCTATTAAAGGCATTCAAAGCTAAAAATTTTCCTTTAAGAAATGAATGTTTTAGCTATGTCCTGTAAATTTAAATATGTTGAGTTTTGTTTTCATTGAACTCAAAGTACTCTTTAGTTTTGTTTGTGATTTCTTAATTAACTTGTGTTTTTTAAAAGAATGTTTAATTTTCAAATACTTTGTGACTTCCAAAATATTCTTTTAAATTGTTTACTTCTAATTTAACTGTATTATGTTCAGAGAACATACTTTATGGTTTTGTTTTAAAAAATTCTGCACACATGTTATATCCTAGTACATAAGACACCCTAGAGAACACCTCATTTGCACTTAGAAAGACTGTGCGGCCCAGCCTGCTTCTGTTGGGCACTTGTGCTAACGATATCCGTTGAGATAACCTGACGGTGTTGTCCTTATGCTTCCTGCTTGCATGGAATATCTTGTTCTGTCATTTTATTTTCAATCTATTACTTCTTTGCAACTAATGTATTCTTTCTTATGGACAATATATAATGAATCATTCTAATCTATTTTGACAACCTCTGCCTGTTGGTTGGAGCAGTATTTGGTTGATTCAAGTGTAATTATTGATATGGGTAAATGATTTGCTAGTTGTGTTTCTAAGTTTTACATTTTTAAATTTTCCTGGGTTCCCTTTTTCTTATTGCTTTTTCGGAGTTAAGTCAAGTGTCAGAATGTTTTTTTACTTACAGTGACAAATGATGCCTGTTTTAGGCTTATGGGTCATACAGTCTCTGTTACTGCTTTTGAAATCTGCAGTTGTAACCTAAAAGCAGCATAGATGCATTGTGTAAACCAGTGGGTGTGGCTGTGTGTTAGCACAGCTGCATTTATTACCACAGGCCATTGCCCTGCAGGCCACAGCTGCATTTATTACCACAGGCCACTCACCATCCGCCAACCCTGGGCCCCAGAGGAATTTTCAGGGCAACTGGCTCATTCCTTTGCCTTGTTATCATTGTTTACTTTGATTTACTTTCCTAGAGGTTGTTCTACTGACTACACTTTGAGCCTTACCTTGTCTTATTCTAATTTAGGACAATGCTCACCTTTCTCTGGTGAAACATGAACACACGACTCCAGTGTACTTGGGCCCCAACCCACCTCTGTCCTCCTATCACCATCAGTATTGCATCTACATGTGCTGTGAGCCCGGCAGCACACAGGTGTGATGACTGTGATTATTGTTTTGTGCACCCTTACCTCTCATTGTGATGTTGATGCCCTTTAGAACAGATTGGCCCTGCCTGAATCTGGTGTCAGTGTTGAGCCGATGATGCTGCCTGCCCATCAATGGGCACCACAATGTTCATTGCTCACACAAGGAGGCTTTCTGGGGAGAGGTCTGGACAGGCTTCTCAAGTGAGTCCAAAAGTGCCTCAAGAGGTGAGGAAAAGGAAGCTGATCGGAGGTTTTACCGGAGGCAGGGAGTGTTCCCACACATGGGCCAGGCTTGCAGGTTTTGAATCTCCCAATGGCACCAAAAGAGAGAGAGCACCTGGGATTTCTTCTCATCTTGCCCAGACAGGGCAGAGGGGAAGAGGGAGGGATAGGCTTAAGAGCCAGCAACATCAAACATGAACCCCACGCCACTCTCATCCCCTCTGCCCCAGATCTGGGAAGCTTCCAGTCAAACGTCAGAGGCAAATTGTCGTAGTCTGACTCCATTATCAAAGTGTCTCTTTCTCTGTTGAACATCTCCATTTGTTGAGTCATTGTTACTACACTTTCCTTTAATTCTTTAAACACATTTTCCTTTATTTATAAACAACTTATAATAGTTGTATTGAAGTCTTTATCAACCAAGCCCAGCGTCTGGGTCCCCATGGAGATAGAGCCTGTGGCCACCTGGACCTGAGCTCACGCTTTCTTGCTCCTTCACAGGCCTTTAACATTCTGGCACAATGGATTATGCAACGCTGCATTCCAATTTTCCTTTCCGCTTAGGGGCGGTTGTTATGCTGTTTCTGTCTGTTTAGTTACCTGCCTGTGCTAAGTCTGTGGAATTTGCTTCCCCATGATATGCAGGTTTTGTCCTATTTTAAGTTATATTTTAGAGGTTGGTCAGTGGTGCTCACACACCTGAAGCCATAAGGGTTTCCCATCCTTGCTGACGGGTGTACTTATGTTTAAACGCTGGGGTTTTCACTCCTGCCCAGGCCTCCCTGCTGGGTGCTGGGGTTTTCACTCCTGCCCAGGCCTCCCTGCTGGGTGCTGGGGTTTTCACTCCTGCCCAGGGCTTCCTGGTGGGTGCTGGGGTTTACACTCCTGCCCAGGGCTCCTCCCTGCTGGGTGCTGGGGTTTTCACTCCTGTCCAGGGCTCCTACCTGCTGGGTGCTGGGGTTTTCACTCCTGCCCAGGGCTCCCTGCTGGGTGCTGGGGTTTACATTTCTGCCCAGGGCTCCTCCTTGCTGGGTGCTGGGGTTTTCACTCCTGCCAAGGCCTCCCTGCTGGGCGCTGGGGTTTTCACTCTTGTCCAGGGCTCCTGCCTGCTGGGTGCTGGGGTTTTCACTCCTGCCCAGGGCTCCCTGCTGGGTGCTGGGGTTTACATTCCTGCCCAGGGCTCCTCCCTGCTGGGTGCTGGGGTTTTCACTCCTGCCCAGGGATCCTCCCTGCTGGGCGCTGGGGTTTTCACTCCTGCCCAGGCCTCCTGCTGGGCACTGGGGTTTTCATTCCTGCCCAGGGCTCCTCCCTGCTGGGTGCTGGGGTTTTCACTCCTACCCAGGCCTCCTCCCTGCTGTGCTCTGGGGTTTTCACTCCTGCCCAGGGCTCCTCCCTGCTGGGCACTGGGGTTTCCACTCCTGCCCAGGCCTCTTCCCTGCTGGGCTCTGGGGTTTTCACTCCTGCCCAGGCCTCCTCCCTGTGGGGTTTTCACTTCAGCCCAGGGCTCCTCCCTGCTGGGCGCTGGGGTTTTCACTCTTGCCCAGGGCTCCTCCCTGCTGGGCGCTAGGGTTTTCACTCCTGCCCAGGACTCCCTGCTGGGCGCTGTGGTTTTCACTCCTGCCCAGGGCTCCTCCCTGCTGGGTGCTGGGGTTTTCACTCCTGTCCAGGCCTCCTCCCTGCTGGGTGCTGGGGTTTTCACTCCTGCCCAGGGCACCTCCCTGCTGGGCGCTGGGGTTTTCACTTCTGCCCAGGGCTCCTTGCTGCTGGGCTCTGGTGGATCTTTCTGCACATCTGCCTGGTCCCATGGTCAGCGTGGATGCAGAAGCAGCACAGGCACCTCTACTGAGCTCAGCCTTTCCAGCTGGTGAGGAGGGTGGGGCTCACTAGGACTCTGTGCTGTCTCCTCCTCCAGCACTTTCTTTGAAATGTCTGGATAGTGAGCTGGTCTCCTTACAGACCACACCCAAGTGTTTCCTGGGCCCCAGCCTTTCTACTTGCCTGCAAGGTCCCCACTTTGCTGAAGACACTGGTGGGCACGGGGTCTTCCCTTCACCAGGTGAAGGCAGCTCTTGGCTGGAAGTTGGTGCTTTTTAGGGCCAACCCCCACCGTTTATGGAAACAGGGATCAGACGGGGGTGAGACCTCTCCATGAGGTGCACCATAGACGTCACTGTTTTTGCTAAGGCTCCATAACTTTTCCTAAGTAAGTGCCTCTCAGTGTGTTGTGTGCCTTAGTTGGTTTCCAGAGCCCTGGGATGCTTGCTTATTAGTTTTGTCTGGTTCAATCTGTTTCTTTGAGGAGTCCGTCCAAGCCCCACCATGCCATCGTGGAGGTCTTCAGTGATGGTTTCATAATCTTGTTTATGTTTCTACTCTCCAAACAACAGGAACGGATACACAAGGAAATGAAGATCACAGCAGATTCAGGACCATGTTCTCTTTCTCTGAGTTTTCAGGCAGACAATTGCCTGAGCCTCTCCCACATGCAGTTAATCCCCTCCATGGAGGAGAGGGTGAAGCCACATGGAAGGTGACTGGGCTGAATTGCAGACTGAGCATGAGTAACGGTGCCCCATAGGGATCAACTTTGGCCACCACAGGGCACCGTCACTGCTACTCCCCAACCAAGCTGCTGCTTGAAAGGCCTTCAGCAAAAATGCACATAGTTTGTTCTGCTCCCACCAAGTTCCAGACACGGTCTACACGATGAGATTGTCGCGATGGGTCACGTCATGCTGCAGAAGTGACTGGAACCAAACTGCTAGATGGTAGTTACAAACGTATTTTTTGAACTCAAATTAAAGAATGTCTTTTTTTGCTCTACATTATTGATGAAGCACTTGTGGCCATATTGCTGACACTGCTGGCCTCACCTCATTCACGTGCTGTGAATGCTGCCAAATATCTCATGATTCATGCAGCATAATTCATTCCTTCATGTTATTTACATTAAGTCAGGTGCAGGAGACTGGGACCAGATATGTTTAATTTACTCGACAAGGATCAAATGTATCGGTGATCAACTGGCAGAAAACCTCAAGTCTTCTGATTTCTAGAAAATCAGCGACGTAGGAAGACTGTGCAGAGACCATTCTCTGGGCTATTTACACCATCGGTGCTGTGGTCATCTCCCAGCAGTGAAATCGTAGCAAGACTGCGCCGAGACCCTTCTCTGGGCTATTTATGCCATCGGCGCTGTGGTCATCTCTCAGCAGGGAAATAGTTAGCAAAGTGCCTCTGTGCCTGCTCTACAGTAATCAAGTGTGGCTCTGGGTGTAGTCACTGTCACTCAGACAGGAGGCATTTCCATGCCCAGCCCTCCCAGCTGTGGCCCCTGAAATGGCAGTGATGCAGCCCTGTGCTCACACACAAGCTGCTGCTTATGCGCCTTTTCCTTTATGGACCTTCCATTTTATTTTTAGATCAAAGTGTGACCCAGTATCATCATGATGAGGGTGGAAATTTCAATCAGGATGTGGCTGATGGAATGTGTTCAATGCTGTTCATCACAGGCTGTTCAGTTTTATAAAACTGCGAATGCTTCCAAGAAAAAGAACCAAGTCTCCCTCAGCCCCTGAGACTGAGAATTTGGAGCACTCCGAGGTCTTATGGCACCTGCCATCTGCTGATTAATTTTAACGTTTGCATTTTTGACTCAAAGTTAACAATGATTCTGACTGTCCATCAACATGTACCCTGGAGGAAACAAGGCAGGTTTCAGGGCTGTTGGAGCACAGACGGCACAGAGGCAGGCTGGGAATGGCCCCCGCTGTGTCCACTGCCCTTTGCAGGGCCTGTGAGGAGGGGGAAGCAGTTCCAGCCTCAGCCTCCCACCGCCAGCCTCGGTCCACTCTTTTGATGGGTTTTCTCTTATATTTCCACTGCATTTGGGGGAATATCTGAGAAACATCAGGATCAAAGAAAAATGTAAAACTTCCTGAGCAACAGCAATGCCTCTTGTCTGCCTTTGAGGATGAATGTGGTTGTGCCGGGAGCTTGTTTGGGTTTTGTGTGCAGGGTTCTGTTGTGTCTTACTAAATGTGCCTCCCTGTGACTGAGGAGGGTCTGGGTGGGGAAGGTCTGGGCTAGGTCTGGGGCCCTGGAAAGTGGGACCGCAGTGCCCTGATCTGGGAGGGGAATTCCAGGCATCATCTTCATCAGCTCACATTTGGACCGAGGGGCATTTACTAACAGGACCAGGTGACAGTGACATGGTTTAGTGGCCATGTCAGTCCCCCGGGCCACTGTAATGAAACATGGCTGAGGGCACAGATTAAACCACAGACACTCCCGTCCCACAGTTCTGGAGGCCAGAAGTCCGAGACCAGGCGGCTGGCAGATTCACTGCCTGGGGAGGACTTGCTGGTACATGGGTGGTGTCTTCTCACCATGTCCTCATGAGGCAGAAGGAGAGAGAGAGCTCACTGGGGCCTCTTTTATAAGAGCACTGACCCCATTCCCAAGGGCTCTGCTTTCACAACCCAACGACCTCCCAAAGGCCCCACTTTCTAATATACCATCACCTTGAGGGGTAGATTTCAACCTGTGAAACCATCACCTTGATGGGTAGATTTCAACCTGTGAAACCATCACCTTTGGGGGGTAGATTTCAACCTGCGAAACCATCACCTTTGGGGGGTAGATTTCAACCTGCGAAACCATCACCTTTGGGGGGTAGATTTCAACCTGCGAAACCATCACCTTTGGGGGGTAGATTTCAACCTGTGAAACCATCACCTTTGGGGAGTAGATTTCAACCTGCAAAACCATCCATTTGGGGGGTAGATTTCAACCTGTGAAACCTGTGAAATGTAGGGGGACACAAACATGTAACACACAGCATTCTGCCTCTGTCCTCCCCCCACCGATTCATGTCCCACTCATATTTCAACCACATTCTTCCCTTCCAAACCGTCCCAAAGTCTTAACACATTCCACCATCAATTCAGCATCTAAGGTCCTGAGTCTCCTCTAATGATCACCTAAATCAGGCATGAGTGAGACTCAAGGTACAACTCATTCTGAGGGAAACTGCTCTCCAGCTGTGAAACTGTGAAGTCAAATAGTTCACGTGCTTCCAAAGTGCAGAAGTGGGACAGGCACGGGATGGACATTCCCACTCCAGAACGGAGAGAGTGGCAAGAAAAGTGGCTGCCCAAGACATCCAAATCTTTAGGCTTGAGAATAATCTTCTTCGAGTCAGAGCTCTGCTTCCAGCCCTACTGAGGTGGAAGGTCACACCCCTAGAATTTGATGGGGAAGTCAGGCCCCGGGGCTTGGGAAGCACACCTCCAGGATGGGCATCTCTCTGGGAGAATCCTCGGCCTTCTAAGTCGCTGGAACTGCAGGTGCGTACCACCAAACCTGGCTACATTTTTTTAAAAATTTCTTCTAGAGACAGAGAATTGCTATGTTGTCCAGGCTGGTCTGGAACTCCTGGCCTCAAGTGATCCTCCCACCTGTGCCTCCCAAAATGCTGGGATTACAGGTATGAGTTACTATGCCTGGCCTCAGTTATACTTCTTTAAAAATAAAATTGGGAGTCTGAGGTGGGCGGATCACAAGGTCAGGAGATTGAGACCATCCTGGCTAACACGGTGAAACCCCATCTCCACTAAGAATACAAAAAATATCCAGGCGTGGTGGCGGGTGTCTGTAGTCCCAGCTACTTGGGAGGCTGAGGCAAGAGAATGGCGTGAACCTGGGAAGCTGAGCTTGCAGTGAGCCAAGATCATGCCACTGCACTCCAGCCTGGGCGACAGAGCAAGACTCCGTCTAAAAATAAATAAATAAATAAATAAATAAATAGTAAAATTAGTACTTGCCCCAGGTTCTGCAATATGCATTTACAGCTAATCCAAGTCCACTTTCCAATAACAGTATGACACATCATCAGTATTGTCAGTAACTTATAATAATAAACGAATCCTAATTCCTCCCCATCCACGATATCATTGCTCCAATCCATTCATTTGTATGTGGACACAGGTAAGCATATCTGTAAATATTATATAATATATACATATATATGTATATATGCATGCATTAGAAAATATACTTTTCTATTTTTATTCTAAACAAACTGTACTGTTAGGTCAAATAAGAATAAGAAAAATGTTTGTATTTTACCTTCACTGATTGCTTCTTTGATGCTCTTTGTTTTGTTATATAGATCCAAGTTTTTGACCTGTATTATTTTTCTTCTCTATAGGAAACTTATTCTAAAGTTTCTTGAGAGGCCAGTCTACCAGCAGCAAATTCCCTCAACTTTTGTTTGTCTGCGAAAATGTTTATTTCTCCTTCATTTTTGAAAGATAATTTCACAGAGAACAGAATTCTAGGTTGGTGGTTTTCTTCTCTTAACAGTGTCTTTAAATATTCCACTTTCTTTCTGTTATGTGGTTTCTGGGGACACATCAGGCGCTGTTCTTATCTTTGCTCCTCTGGCAGCCAGGTGTTTCTTTTTCCTCTGGCTTCATTCAGAACTTTTTATCTTTGATTTTCTTTAGCTTTAAAATGATACGTCTGGGTGCCTGAATTTGTGGTTTGGTGCCCGACATTAATTTGGAAAAACTTCTCAGTTATTATTGTTTCAAATATTTTTTCTTTTCCTTTCTCTGTTTATTCTCCTCTGGTTTTCACATAGTTCTGGATTTTTTTTGGTTTTTTGTTCAGCCTTTTTCTCTTTGTGTTTCAGTTTTTTTGCAACCTTGAGCTTGGAGGTTCCAGCGGTGTCCACTCACAAGCCTGACCAAGCCCTTCACTCCTGTCATGGTGCTTTGATTGACAGCTCCTGTCATGGTGTTTTTGTTGACAGCTCCTGTCAAGGTGCTTTGGTTGACTGACAGCTCTCATCATGGTGCTTTGATTGACAGCTTCTATCATGGTGCTTGTTGTTGACAGCTCCTGTCATAGTGCTTTGGTTGACTGACAGCTCCTGTCACAGTGCTTGTTGCTGACTGCCAGCTCCTGGTCTTTTTGGCTGTTTGTTGGGGGTTCCACCTGTCTGCTTACATTGTGCATGTTTTTTGTGATGTCAATTTATCCATGAGAGCCCTTAGAAGATTAGTCATAGGTGTTTTAAATTTCTGATCTGAGAATTACAGCATCCCTGTGGTATCTGAGTCTGGTCACGACGTTTGAACTGTTTCTTTAAACTGCCTTTTGCCTTGTGATGTGCCTTGTAATGCTGTGTTTATAGCCCACATAATATAACAAGTAACAGAAATGGCTGCAAAGCAGCTTTTAGTGGCATGGGCTGCTGAGATGTGGGGAGGGGAAGCTGGATCAACCTCAGCCTTCCAGAGCCTGTGCCCTGGGGCAGGTCAGTTCTGTGTTCCTCCTTGGGTGGTATGGGATGGGTGGAGGGCTGGGTTGGGCACTTTCCTTCCCCACGTCTGTTGGGTCCTGATGGGACCCCTGTGGTTTACACTCTGTTACCGGTTGTCTCTGGAGGGCAGGCCTTGCTAAGAAGAACCCTAGGCTCTGACAGTTCCAAGTTTTTGACCTGTATTATTTTTCTTCTCTGTAGGAAACTTATTCTAAAGTTTCTTGAGAGGCCAGTCTATGGGCAGTAAATTCCCTCTTCCCTCCGCCTGCCAGAAGCATGAGGGTTTTTTCTCTACTATTCACTGTGAGAATCTGGCCCAGCTCTTGGAAATAAAACTCACAAAAGTTTTGGACTTGCTGAGACAGGGTCCCCTGGAGCTTTAACACACAGACTGGCCCACACCAAGTGTGCAGCAGGGTGCCAATCACAACTCCAGTCCCTGCCCTGGTTCTGGGCCCTGTGGGTTACTGCTCTGGAAAGTGGTGATTCTCTATGCCCACCTGTTTAGAAGGTGGTGGTTCGTGCTGTGACCTCACTTCTCTAGATCTATGAAGGGTTGCTGATTTTTCAGTTTGTTCAGCTTTTTACTTGTTGTTAGGACACAGTGGTGACTTCCAAACTCCTTGTGTCACCAAACCAGAAAAAGGAAGCCAGCTAACTTACACGCTGGTGATGGTGTTGCTTGTGTGAAGATGTCACATGATTAAATGATCAACGTGATCACACGAGTAGTGACTTTTGTTCAGGCATCTAGAGCAGCAGCATTTTAGTTGCTTCACAGTTTTCCACTGAGTGCTGGTGCTAGGGTAATTATGTATTTAATGCTCGAATTAATTAGTATCTTCATACAACAGATTTATAAATATCAAATTATTTTAACCAGATAACAGCAATCTTGCTAACATGTACAAGCCAGTGTACTTAACACCTTGCATTGACTCTTACAGCCCTTGGTGGACACAAGCTGTGTCCAGTACTGAGGTCAGGGAGTCCACAGCAGGGCCCACAGGGGACTCTAGATCCCATACCCAGCACCGTAGTCCAGGAATCCACAGGGGCATCTGCAGACCCCGTACCCAGCACCGTGGTCCAGGCAACCATAGCAGGGCCTACAGGGGCCTCTGCAGATTCCCCCAGAGCCGTTTTCTGTGCACCCCCACCGATTGTGCAATGATGCTCTTGCTGATGGTTTCAGCTGGGCCAGGCCCCTAAGTACATGGAGGGTGCTGGAAGGCAGGGGGAAGATGTGGAGTCAGGGAGCAGGTTTCACACACAGCTGTCTTCCTCAGGTGTCACCCACGGCTCTCTTCCTCTGGTTTCACCCATGGTTCTCTCCGTCTGGCCAAGGGCTGGCTTGTGCCTCCCCCAGTCGTCACTCCAGCATGGGGCTCTTCACGAGCCATGCCCTAGGCTCCTGGGCCACCCTCTCCCTGGGTGCTACCCCCCTTGGGTTTCTCACCCACACCTGCACCTTTGTTGGCTCCCCATCCTCTTGTGACTGGGTTTTAGGTGCCATTGGATTTGCTGAAAGTCTGAACAAAACATTAGGCAGATCTCAGACCAGGCTGGCCAGGGCAGCCCAGGAAGGCCAGGAGGGGAATGTCTGACTCTAGTGAGCTTATAGATTCAAATGGCATTCTGCTCTTCAACCAGCACAGTTTAAAAAAGGGTGAGCTGTGTAAGTAAGAGGAGAATCCCTCTAAAATCATCACCAATGATGTTCCCATGGAAACCCACGCCTGTGGGCTTCATACAAGCTTTCTACAACATTTCCTTTGAGTATAAAATGAGATCACATGTGCAACTGATCAGTATTCACATCTAGAAACTTGACGCATGTTTATCAAAAACAAACAAAAATAATCTTTAATTCATCATTCTAACAAGAATCCCCCATATTTTTAAATCAAATGCTCTCTGAAGACATATGTGCTTCAGAAATAGGTGGAGGTTAACTCTTTAAACAGAAATGGCAAATGCGAAAGCTTCTGAAAGGAAACCGTTCTCAATAAACTTCTCATTGGCAGGTCATTTTGGGCTGTGATGCTCTATCTAGACCCCAATCAGAAGGCACAGGTTACAGAATTCCAGAGACCATCTGAGCAGCCCATGGACAATATAATTGGTTTTTATTTGTTCCCATTTTCAGTTTAATTGTGTAGAAAATATAAGATTATTTAGATATCCTGAGTTAGGATATTGTGCTTTTTTGTTTAGATTTCAGTAGCAGGATTGACAAAGGGGAATAGGGATTTGACTAATCTTTAATATTGGGCATTAATTCCTGAAGATATTATTTTAAAACCAGTTATAGCAAATAAGCAGACAGAAAACCCTACTTTAGGTCACTCTTATACATCACCAAATGCTATGACTTACTGAAACAAATCATTTATTCAGCAATAATCTTTTTTGATTGCTGAATTTTAAGAGTGGTTGTGGAATGTTAAAGCTATTGGCTAACTGTAGATATTGTGGCAAATTGATTTGATATCTGAGGACAGAACTGAGATTTTCCAATGTCTCCAGTAAGTAAAAATTGTAAAGTGTCAGCTGTCAGTAGGCTCCAATCTTTAGCACCAAACCCATCGATCTTTACAACCCCTTTAGGTAAACCCTTCATCCAACTTTGCCACGACACAGCCCCGATGGTCCCCATCTCTTAAGAGAGCAGGAATCCCACAACCTCTTAATTACACATCTCAGGGCTGAGCTTCAGCCCTGCAATTCTGCCTCACTCTTCAGTTGCATCGCTGTATCAGGGTTTGAACTTCTGAAGGATTGCTGAAGGCACTATACGTTCAAAGAGAAAACTTATTCCTATTTATTAGAGAAACCACATCTTCAGATTTGAGAAAATAAAGCAAGGATAAATCTTTGTGGCTGTCCTCTCATTCATAATTGTCTTACTCATGAGAATCCGGGCCCACTTTGGAAGATTCAAAGCCAAGTTTGAATGTAGGGTATACCAGACTCTACATGTTGGTTTTATCAAGACAATCATTATTTGGTGTAAGAGATAAGACCATAACACTAATAAGTTCCAAACTCTAGGTCACCACATTCCTCAGAACATATTCCATTCCATTTCTTTATCTATAAGAGCAGTTGTTCTATCTGAAAACTTAAGGAAATAGCTGCAGTTATATATAACTTCCAAAATGCAATTTCTTAAAATTCAAATAAGTACCATTTATATGAATATAAGATCTGAATATACTTAAAACACACATAAATACATTAAATAGTCTTTTGACAGAAACAAGATTTAAGAAATGACACATTTGTGTGCTACCTGTCATGAAATATTAAAGCAGATGGAAGCGTCAGAACACACGTTTGGAAAGGAATCACAGGGCTCCTTAGAAAAGTGGCTGATTCTGGGCAGGGACAGGGAATGCCCAGGCTGAGCTGGGAGCACATTCTGATGCCATCAAACAAGAAACCACTTTGGTGCCTGAAGGGACTCACCTAAGGGATTATCGTGTGCAAATCTGGAGCTGTTCCAGCATGGGAAGCGGTAACAATCATAATGGATCCCATGGGAGCATTAAACCATCAGCATCTTACAGTCAGAGGGAGGAGGAAGGAGGGCTTTCTGAAGGGAGGACAATGAGGACCCTGGCTGTAAAAACGCTAACGATAGAAAATTGCCATCCTCTAGACCCAGTGCAGTCATTGACACAGGTGAGGATCATAGCTGGCGCTGAGACCAGTGCAGTCACTGATGCAGGTGAGGATCCTAGCTGGTGCTGAGACCAGTGCATGTGCTGGTTTCTGAGCAAGATGCTTGCAGGCTTTCAGAGAATAAGACCACCCTTATTAGTTACTTGTAAAGAGAAAAGTCACTTCCTTTCCCACATGATCAAAATTAATGTCAACAGGAGTGGTGTATCTGAGTCTTTGCCTCATGAGTCACAATAAGTTCATTAGTGTCGTGTTCTTGCCAAAAACGTGTGGCCAATCCTGGCCATGAGGGACCCTCAAACAAAACCAGAACACGCCAGGGGCTACAGGTCCCCGACTTAGACTCTTCAAAACATCAAAACTATGAGCCACAAACACGCCAGGGGCTATGGGTCCCCGACTTAGACACCTCAAAACATCAAAACCATGAGCCAGAAACATGCCCGGGGCTACGGGCCCCCAACTTAGACGCCTGAAAACATCAAAACCATAAGACACAAACACGCCAGGGGCTATGAGTCCCCCAACTTAGACGTTTCAAAACATCAAAACCATGAGCCACAAACACGCCAGGGGCTACGGGTCCCCCAAATTAGACACCTCAAAACATCAAAACCATGAGCCAGAAACATGCCAGGGGCTACGGGTCCCCGACTTAGACACTTCAAAACATCAAAACCATGAGCCACAAACACGCCAGGGGCTACGGGTCCCCGAATTAGACACTTTAAAACATCAAAACCATGAGCCAAAAACACAAGATGGGTTATGTTCTGTATTCGGGGGGAAATTTAAATATGGGCCATATCTTATATATTAATAATGGCTTGCTGTCAACAATGGTATTCTAGTCACTTTGGAGGTCTGTTTTTAGGAGATGTGCACTGAGTTTAGGGTAAAGGATGGTGAAGTCTCCAACTTTATTTAAATGGTTCCACAACTACCAGCCATATGTGTGCATGTCTGTACGTGTTTGTGCATGCATAGGTGGTATGAATATGTGTGCATCTGTGCTATGTGCATACATGCACATATGTGGGCTTGTGTGTGAATGCATAGATGTGCACACCTGTGTACAAAGAGAGAGTGTGACAGAACCAAGGACCAGCAAACCCAGTCTCACAGGTGAAAGCTACACCATCTATGCACCATTTTGTGTAGCCAACGCAAAGGTTTATATTTTTTCCCCACAAATTTAGAAACTTTAAGTTTTCCTTTTAGGGAAATGAGATACAGAATCTCTTCTCAAAAAAAGCAAATAAAAATACTAATTAGTGTATTTTGCTTCCATTAAACTAACAATGGAATGGGCAGCTCAAGAGCCCTTTTTCCCTTTTGGCCTCTAATCCCACCAAATAGAGCCCTGCTTTCCAGAATGGGAGGTCAACAGCCTAGGCTGATTTCCTTAATATCTCTCATCTTTAGGGTTTAAAATTGCTAGTAGTTTTAAACAAAATTTGCATTTAATATCATCAGCATTGAATGATACATTTTTGATTATAGGAACAGCTATTTATATCTTCCATCTTGAAAGGGACGTATTGGATATGAACCTAGAGTCTGGCCAATGTCAGTGGCCGGCAGGAACGGTGACAATGGCCACACAGCAGCCTCGGGGCAGCCGCTCACCCACTGAGGCCTCACAGTGAGCACTGCCCCAGTGGCCACATGCCAGCCAAGGGAAGGAGGCATCTCCAGCCCTGTTTACAGACCGAGAAACTGAGGCCACATGCCAGCCACAGGAGGGAGGTGTCTCCAGCCCTGTTTACAGACATGCCAGCCACAGGAGGGAGGTGTCTCCAGCTCTGTTTACAGACACAGCCCTGGTGGCCGCATGCCAGCCAAGGGAGGGAGGCGTCTCCAGCCATGTTTACAGACAGAGAAACTGAGGCCGCATGCCAGCCACAGGAGGGAGGCGTCTCCAGCCCTGTTTACAGCCACAGAAACTGAGGCTGGCAGTGAGGAATCTCTCAGGTGCTTAGGACAAAAAGGCTCATTAGCGAATCATCCTATGAGATCAGTCCTTTAGGTCTCCGTTCACAGGTGTGGCCGGAAAGTCCTTGCCTCAGGGGCTGTAGGGACAACTGTGACACCTCCCAGGATGTGCCACACGCCAACGGTGAGCTGTCTGTCTCTGTCCATGGTCCTGTTTGATGAGGACCCCTGGGCTCAGACACCAGTCCCCAGGGCTACTCCATTAGGCAGGGCAGCGACCTGCTAACTCAGGGCAACTTCTCACTGGAGTAGAAGATGATAGACAGGAAGCTCTGCTCGCCATGCTCATTGATCCAATTATTACAGAAGAGAAGAGCCTCCTTCCTTGACCTCAGTGCAGTGAACTGTGATTATGTGATCAAAATGTATAGAATCGGAAGGTGAGGCACATCCAATAAAGGGCTCATTTCACTGCTGCCTTCCTGTTCTGCAGATCATGGAACTCAGAGTCTCTAATGTTGGAGGCTTCAGCAGGGCTGCTGTTGGACTCAAGTCTTCACTTCCTTTGACACATGTTGGAGGCTTGGATGCAGAGTTTTTGCTCAGGCTCCAGGTAGAAGGAAGCTTAACTCAGGTTCTGTGGCCTCTCTCCACCCCTAGCATGGGAGAATGCACTAGGATCATGTAACTACGTGGTGCCGTTGATTGAATAATAAAAACAGAGCTTACAGGCCCAAAGTGAGGGCTTCTGGCTGGATTTAAAATGTCCAGAAGAGCTGATGGAGTCTTTCATCCAAGGCACTTAAACGTATTATTTGCAGGGTAAGCACAGTATCAGGACTATTGGAAAGTTTTGTCAATTTTGATTCTCTTTCTAAAATGCAAATTTAAATTTCCACCTGGGAAAACTATTCAATACTCAATTGACTTTCAAAACAGGGATTGGAGCACTCCAGGATGTTCTGTGCTCATGGAACTGGAGCTGTGGAGGCAGTGATTCAGGTGTAAACCTGGGTCCCTCGTGCACCTCCGGAGGTCTGACTCCAGCACTGACAGCTGTCAGGATGATTGGCATGACAATGAGAATGCCACTGCTGTTTGGAATTTTAATACTAAATTGATGCCTTGTTAATGGAGCCTTTTGCATGGTAGTTACATGACTGTATTTTGCTTCATGTTATTAATACTTAAACTATGAGTTGAAAGGTGCCTCTTAGAGTGGTCCTAGTGAAAGGCGCCTCTTACAGCGATGTGATCCTCGTGGGAAAAAAAGACCCACAAAACAGACAACCCAGGGATGCTGACGGAGAGTTCTCACAGAATGTGTTTTCCTGCTTTTGATGGACGTGAGCAAAATTTAAATCTTTATTTTTTCACTGAAATTTTTTTTAAAATTTAACTTTAAGTGAATTATTTACACTGTAATGATACGGTTATTTTTAAAGCTGAAAGTTGGTTGCAGCTTTACACCAACCCACCTCAGCCTGCAGGGGCCAGAGTGAGGGCTCTTGCTGGACGACCATCCCCAAGCTGGGCCTTCCCAGCCCACAGCTCCCACTTCTACCTTCCTGCAGTGAGGAGTCCAGAACCTCCATGTTGAAATCCCCACAAAGCGATTCTGACACATGTTGGAGTTTAGAACCACTGTCCGCGGGAGACAGAAACGCTTACATGATGGAGAGGTCTCAGGTACACACACACACATGCAAATACACACATGCAAACACACACATGCAAACACACACATGCAAATGCACACACATGCAAACACACATGCACACACCCAAACACAAGCACACATATACATGCCCCCCACACACATGCAAACACACAAACATGCACACACACATACACACAGACACACGCAAACACTACTGGACACACACGCACATAGACCTCAATTTACAATTACTTCAGGAAAAAATCCATTTCACATGTGATCCAAAGTGTGCCACGAGGACTGGAGGCCGTGGGGGCTCATTCAGCTTCCTAAGCATCCCAGATGCCGGGGCCAGTGGATTCCGAAGGGACAGCCCTCACCTCCCTCCCAGGGTGTCCGCCCCACCCCTCACCCACGCTTAGGAACCTGATGAGCCGTCTCAGACTGATCAAGAAACATGGGGTCTTCTTGCTCTTTACATTTGTTTTCTATTGTTATTATGAAGTTGTCAAGCTGAGCATTTTACCGTTTGAGTGTCTGACCCTTCTCACCGCTCGCCGACTCACAGGCTCAGATAACTTTCAGCTGCGTCCACGCGTCCTCCTCACTGACAGCGCTGCTCTTGAGTTTTAATAATCCGAATTTACACGCATCCTCCTCACTGACAGCGCTGCCTTTGTGTTATAATAACCCGAACTTACACACGTCCTCCTCACTCACAGTGCTGCCCTTCAGTTTTAATAATCTGAATTTACACGCATCCTCCTCACTGACAGCGCTGCCTTTGTGTTTTAATAATAACACAGATTTACACGCGTCCTCCTCACTGACAGTGCTGCCTTTGAGTTTTAATACTAACCCGAATTTACACGCATCCTCCTCACAGCACTGCCTTTGAGTTTTAATAGTAACCCGAATTTACATGCGTCCTTCTTACTCACAGCACTGCCTTTGAGTTTTAATAATAACCCGAATTTACATGCATCCTCCTCACTCACAGCACTGCCTTTGAGTTTTAATATAACTCAAATTTAAACACATCCTCCTCACAACACTGCCTTTGTGCTTTAATAGTAACCCGAATTTACACACGTCCTTCTCATTCACAGTGCTGCCCTTGAGTTTTAATAATAACCCAAATTTACACACATCCTCCTCACTGACAGCACTGCCCTTGAGTTTTAATAATAACCCGAATTTACACGCGTCCTCCTCACTCACAGGGCTACACTTGAGTTTTAATAATAACCCAAATTCACATGCGTTCTCCTCACTCAAAATGCTGCCCTAGAGTTCTAATAATAACCTGAATTTACATGCATCCTCCCCACTCAGCGCAGCGCTGTGCTTGAGTTTTAATGATAACCCGAATTTACACGCATCCTCCTCACTGACAGCACTGCCCTTGAGCTTTAATAATAGCCTGAATTTACACGTGTCCTCCTCACTCTCAGGGCTGCAATTGAGTTTTAATAATAACCTGAACTTACACGCGTCCTCCTCACTCACAACGCTGCCCTGGAGTTTTAATAATAACCCGAATTTACACGCGTCCTCCTCACTCCAGGGCTGCCTTTGAGTTGTGATAATAACCTGAATTCACACGCGACCTCCTCACTCACAACGCTGCCCTAGAGTTTTAATAATAACCTGAATCTACATGCCTCCTCCTCACAACATTGCATTTGTGTTTTAATAGTAACCCGAATTTACACATGTCCTCTTCACTCAAAGAGCAGCCCTAGAGTTTTAATAACCGAAATTTACACGCATCCTCCTCACTCATGGCGCTGACCTGAGTGCAATGGAGTGGAATGGAATGGGATGTGAAATGGAATGGAATGGAAGGAGGAATGGAATGGAATGGAGTGGAAGGTAGAATGGAATGGAATAGAATGTGGAATGGAATGTGGAATGGAATGTGGACTGAAATGTGGAAAGGAATGGAATGGAATGTGGAATGGAATGGAATGGAATGTGGACTGGAATGGAATGGAATGGACTGGAATGTGAAATGGAATGGAATGGAAAGTGGATTGAATTCAATGGAATTTGGAATGGAATCAAATATGGAATGGAATGCAATGGAAATGAATGGAATGGAATGTGGAGTGGAATGCATTGGAATGTGGAATGGAATGGATCGGAAAGTGGAATGGAATGGAAATGAATGCAATGTGGAATGGAATAGAAAGGAATGGAAAGGAATGGAATATGGAATGGAACGGAATGGAAAGGAATGTGGAATGGAATGGAATGGAATGGAACGTGGAATGGAGTGGAATGGAAAGGAATGTGGAAAGGAATATAATGGCATAGAATGGAATGGAATGGAATGTGGAATGGAATGGAATGCAATGTGGAATGGAATGCGGAGTGGAATGGAATAGGAAGTGGAATGGAATGGAATGGAATGTGAAACGGAATGAGGAATGGAATGGAGAGGAATGTGGACTGCAATGGAAATGGAATGGAATGGAATGGAATGCGGAATGGAATTCAATGGAATGTGGAGTGGAATGTGGAATGGAATGGAATTGAATGTGGAAAGGAATGTATTTGAATGTGAAATGGAATGGAATGGAAAGGAATGTGGAATGGAATGGAATCAGATGTGAAATTGAATTGAATGGAAGGTGGAATGGAAAGGAATTGAAGGTGGAATGCAATGGAATGGAGGGGAAAGTGGAACGGAAAGGAGTGGAATGTGGAATGGAATGTAGAATAGAATGTGGAATGGAAAGTGGAATGGAATGAAATGTGGAATGCAATGTAGAATGGAAAGTGGAATGGAATTGAAGGGAATGAAAGGTTTAATGGAATGGAATGGAATGTGGAATGGAATGGAATGAAATGGAATGTGCAATGGAATGGAATGGAATGGAAGGGAATGCGGAATGTAATGAAATAGAAACGAATGTGGAAAGGAATGGAATGGAATGTGGAATGGAATGAAATAGAATGTGGAATGAAATGAAATGGAATATAAAAAGGAATGAAAAGGAAAGTGGAATGGAATGGAAAGGAATGTGGAAAGGATTGTGCAATAAAATGGAATGGAACAGATTGGAATGTGGAACTGAATGGAATGGAATGGAATGTGGAATGGAGAGGAATGGAATGGAATGTGGAATTCAATGGAATGGAAAGTGAAATGGAAAGGAATGAAATGAAAAGGAATGCGAAATGGAATGGAATGGAATGTGAAATAGAATGGAATGGAAGGTGGAATGCAATGGAATGGAGTGGAAAGTGGAATGCAACGGAATGGAATGTGGAATGGAATGGAATGAAATGTGGAATGGAATGTAGAATGGAAAGAGGAATGAAATGGAATGGAATGTGGAATGGAATGTGGAATGGAATGTGGAATGGAATGTGGAATGGAATGTGGAATGGAATGTTGAATGGAATATGGAATGGAATGAAATGGAATGTGGAGTGGAATGTGGAATGGAATGGAATGGAATGGAATGGTATGTGGAATGGAACGTGGATTACAACGGGGAATGGAGCGTCGAATGGAACATGGAATGGAATGTGAAATGCAATGTGGAATACAACGTCGAATGTAACATTAAATGGAATATGGAATGGAATGGAATGGAATGCAACAGAATGGAAATTAATGTGAAATGGAAATGAATGGATTGTGGAAAGGAATGGAATGGAATGGAATATGGAATGGAATGCAATAGGATGTGCAATGGAATGGAAGGTGAAATTGAACGGAATGGAATGGAATGTGCAATGGAATGGAATGGGACGAAATGTGGAATGGAATGGAAAGGAATGAAATGGAATGGAATGCATTGGAATGGAATGGAATGGAATGGAATAGAATGCGGAATGGAATGGAATGGTACGTGGAATGGAATGGAATGGGATGGAATGTGGAATAAAATTGACTGGAATGGAATGGAATGTGGAATCGATTCTGGAATGGAATGGAAACTGAAGTGGAATTGAATGGAAAGTGGAATGGAATGTACTGGAATGTGGACTGGATTGGAATGGAACGTGGAAGGGAATGTGGAATGGAATGAATTGGAATGTGGAATGTAACATGGAACGGAATGGAATGGAAGGTGGAATGGAATGGAATGGAATATGGAATGGAATGTGGAAAGGAACATGGATTGGAACGTTGAATGGAACGTGGAAAGGAATGTGGAATGGAACGTGGAATGGAACATCGAAAGGAAAGTGTAATGGAATGTGGAATGGAATGGAATGGAACACGTAATGGAATGGAATGTTATGTGAAATGGAATGGAATGGAATGTGGAATGGAATGGAACATGGAATGGAATGGAATGGAATGGAATGGAATGAAAAGTGAAACAGAATGGAATGGAATGTGGAATGGAACGGAATGAAATGTGGAATGGCCTGGAATGGAAAGTGGAATGGAATGGAAAGGAATGTGGAATGTAATGTAACGCGAAATGGAATGGAAAGGAATGCAATGTGGAATGGAATGAAATGGAAGGGAAGGTGGAATGGAATGGATAGGAATGGAATGGAAAGGAATGGAATGGAATGGAATGTGGAATAGAATGCAATGTTATGTGGAATATAATGGAATGGAATGGAATGTGGAATGGAATGGAATGGAATGGAATGGAATGAAATGGAATGGAATGGAATGGAAAGGAATGGAATGAAATGGAATGGAAAGGTTTGTAGAATGGAATGGAATTGAAGGAAATATTGAATGGAATGTGGAATGGAATGGAATGTGGAATGGAAAGTGGAGTGGAATGGAATGGAATGTGGAATGGCATGGAATGTGGAATGGAATGCAATGGAGTGGAATGTGGACTGGAATGGAATGGAATCGAATTGGGACTTGAATGGAATGGTAAGGAATTGAATGTGGAATGAAATGGAATTGAATGTGGAATGAAATGTGGAATGGCTTGGAATAGAAAATGGAATGGAATGGAATTGAATGTGGAATGGAAGGGAATGGAATTTGTAATGGAATGCAATGGAATGTGCAGTAGAATGGAATGGAATGGAATGTGGAATGGAATGTAATGCAAAGTGGAATGAAATGGAATGTGGAGTGTAATGCAATCTGGAATGGAATGGAATGGAATGTGAAATGGACTGGAATGGAATGTGGAATGGAATGGAATCGAAAGCGGAAGGGAACGTGGAATGGAAAGGAATGGAATGTGGAATCGAATGTGGAAATTAATGGAATGAAACGGAATGTAGAACAGAATGAAGAATGCAATGGAATGGAATGTAGAATTGAATGTGGAATGGAATGGAATGGAATGTGGAATGGGTTGTAGAATTGAATGTGGGTAGGAATGTGTAATTGAATGGAATGGAATGTGGAATAGAATGTTTAACGGAATGGAATGGAATGTGGAGTGGAACATGGAATGGAAAGCAGAATGGAACAGAATGGAACGTGGAATGGGATGGAATGGAAAGTGCTATGGAGTGGAAGAGAACGTGGAATGCAATGGAATGAAATATGGACTGGAATGGAATGCAATGTGGAATTGAATGGAATGGAATATGGAATGGAAGAGAATGGAAAGTGGAATGGAATGCAATGGAATTTGGATCGGAAAGTGGAATGGAATGGCATGGAATGAGGAATGGAATATGGAATGGAATGTAGAATGGAATGGAATGGAATTTGCAATGGAAAGTGTAATGCAATGGAATGGAATGTGGAATGAAATGGAATGTTTAATGGAATGGAATGGAATGGAATGGAATGTGGAAAGGAATCGAATGGGATGTGGAATGGAAAGAGGAATGGAATGGAATGGAATTCGGAACGGAATGTGAAACAGAATCGAATGGAATATGGAATGCGAAGTGGAATGGAAATGAATGGAATAAGAAATGGAATGTGGAATGGAATGGAATGCAATGTGGAATGAAATTGAATGGAATTTGGAAAGGAAAGTTTAATGGAATGGAATGGAATGGAATGTGGAATGCAACGGAATGGAATGTGGAATGCAATGGAACGGAAGGTGGTATGGAATGGAATGGAATGGAATGGAAAGTGGAAAGGAATGTGGAATGGAATGAAATGGATTGTGGAATGGAATGTGGAATGGAATGAAATGGAATGTGGAATGGAATGGAATGGAATGTGGAAAGGAATGGAATGGAATCTGGATTGTAATTCAGTGGAATTTGGATTGGAAAGTGGAATGGAAAGGAAAGGAATGTGGAATGGAATATGGAATGGAAAGTAATTGAATGTGGAATGGAATGGAATGGAAAGTTGAATGGAATGTGGAATGGAATGGAATGGAATTTCAATGGAATGGAATGTGAAATGGAATGGAATGGAATGTGGAATAGAATGGAATGGAATGTGGAATGGAATGGAATGTTGGATGGAATGGAATGGAATGGAATGTGGAATGGAATGGAATGGAATGTGGAATGGAATGGAATGGAATGTGGAACACTATGCAATGGAATTTGGAACGGAAAGTAGAATGGAATGGAATGGAATGGAATGTGGAATGGAATGTGGAATGAAATGCAATTGAACGTGGAATGGAATGAAATTGAATGTTGAACGGAATGCGGAATGTAATGGAATGGTATTGCAATGGAATGAAATGTGGAATGGAATGGAATGGAATGTGGAATGGAATGGAATGGAATGTGGAATGGAATGGAATGGAAAGTGGAATGAAATGTGGAATGGAATGGAAGGGAATGTGGAATGGAATTGAATGGAATGTGGAAAGGAAAGGAATGGAAGGGAATGTGGAATGGAATTGAATGGAATGTGGAATGGAAAGGAATGGAATATGGAATGCAAAGTAGAATGGAATGTGGAATGGAATGCAGAAAGGAATGGAATGGAATGTGGAACGGAATGGAATGGAATGTGGAAAGGAATGTGGAATTCAATGGAATGCAATGTGAAATGGAATGTGGAATTCAATGGAATGGAATGTGGAATGGAATGAAATGGAATGGAATGGAATGTGAAATGGAATGGAAAGGAATGGAATGTGAAAAGGAATGTGGAATGTAATGTGGAATAGAATGTGGAATGGATTGGAATGCAATGTGGAATAGAATATGGAATGGAATGGAATGGAATGTGAATGAAATGGAATGGAATGTGGAATGCAATGCAGTGGAATTTGGAATGGAAAATGGAATGTAAAGGAAAGCAATGTGGAACGGAATATGGAATTGAAAGGAATGGAATGTGGAATGGAATGGAATGGAAAGTTGAATGAAATGTGGAATGGAATGGAATGGAATATGGAGTGGAATGGAATGGAATGTGGAATGGAATGTGGAATGAAATGGAATGGAATATGGAATGCAATGCAGTGGAATTTGGAACAGAAAGTGGAATGGAAGGGAATGGAATGTGGAAGATAATATGGAAACCAAAGGAATTGAATGGAAAATGGAATGGAATGGAAAGTTGAATGGAATGCGGAATGGAATGGAATGTAATTGGAATGGAATGGAATGTGGAATGGAAAGGAATGGAATCTGGAATGGAATGGAATGGAATGTGGAATGGAATAGAATAGAACATGAATGGAATGGAATGGAATGGAATGTGGAATGGAATGGAATGGAATGGAATGTGGAATGGAATGGAATGAATTGTGGAAGGGAAGGTAGATTGGAATAGAATGGAAAGTGGAATGGAATGGAATGCGGAATGGAATGTGGAATGCAATGGAATGTATCGTGGAATGGAATGGAAAGGAATATGGAATGGAATGCAGGTGGAATATAATACAATGGAATGCGGAATGGAATGCATCGTGGAATGGAATGGAATGTGGAATGGAATGGAGTGGATGCGAGTGTAATGTGGAACGAAATGGAATGGAATGTGGAATGGAATGCCGAATAGAATGGAAAGGAATGTGGAATTGAATATAGAATGGAATGAAAAAGAATGTGGAATGGAATGGAGAGGAGAGGAATGTGGAATGGAATGGAATGGAAAGTGAAATAGAACGTGTAATGGAACATGGAATGGAACGTGGAATGGAACGTGGAATGGAATGTGGAATGTAATGTGGAATGGAATCTGGAATTGAATGTGGAATGGAATGGAATGGAATGCGTAATGGAAAGTAATGGAATGTGGAATAGAAATGACTGGAAATTGGAATGGAATGGAAAGGAATGTGGAATGGAATGGAATGTGGATTAGAAGAGAATGGAATGTGCAATGGAATTGAAAGGAATGTGGAATGGAATGAGTAATGAAATGTGGATTGGAATGGAATGGAATGTGGAATGGAATGGAATGGCATGGAATGGAATGGAATGTGAAATGGAATGGAATTGAATGCGGATTGCAATGGAATGGAATGTTGAATGGAATGGAATGGAATGGAATATGGTACAGAAAGGGATGGAATGCGGAATGGAATGTAAAGGAATGCGGAATGGAATGGAATGGAGTGGGATGTAGAAAGGAACAGAATGGATTGCAACGTATTGGAAAGAATGTGATGTGGAGTGGAATGGAATAGAATGTGGAATATAATGTGAAACGGAATGGAATGGAATGTGGAATGGAATGGAAGGGAATGTGGCATGGAACAGAATGGAATCTGGAATGAAATGGAATGGAATTTGGAATGGAATGGAATGGAATGTGGAATTCAATGGAATGGAACGTGGAATGCAATGGAATGGAAAGTGGAAGGGAATGTAGAATGGAATGGAATGGAATTTGGAATTGAATGGAAGTTTATCTGGACAGTAATGGAATGGAGTGTGGAATGGAATTGAATGGAATGTGGAATGGAGAGTGGAATGGAATAAATTGGAGTATGGCATGGAACGTGGAATGGAATGTGGAATGGAATGGAATGGAATGTGGAATGGAACGTGGAATAGAATGTGGAGTTGAATGTTGAATGGAATGGAATGTGGAATGGAAGGTGGAATGGTATGGAAAGCGGAATGGAATGGAATGTGGATTGGAAGAGCATGCAACATTGAATGAAATGGAAGGTAATGGAATGTTGATTGGAATGGAATGCAATGTTGAATGAAATGTAATGCAATGGAATGTGGAAAGGAATGGAATTGAAAGTGGATTGGAATAGAATGCAAAGTGGAATGGAATGGAATGCGATGAGGAATGGAATCGAATGGAACGTAGAATGTAATGTGGAATATAATTTAACGAAATGCGGTACAGTATGTGGAATGGAATGCAATAGAATGTGGAATGGAATGGAATGGAATGTGGAATGGAACGTGGAATGGAATGTGCGATGGAATGTGAAATGGAACGTGGAATGGAATGGAATGTGAAATGGAAAGTGGAAAGGAATGTTCAATTGAATGTGGAATGGAACATGGAATAGAACGGAATGTGGAATGGCATGTGGAATGTAACGTGGAATGAAGTGGAATGGAACGAGGAATGTATTGGAAATTAGAATGGATTGTGAATTGGAGTATGGAATGGAATGTGGAATAGAATAGAATGGAATGTGGAATGGAACCTGGAGTGGAATGGAATGGAATGTGAAATGAAATGTGCAATGGAATGGGGAATGGAACGTGGAATGGAATTTAAAGTGAAAGGGAATGTGGAAAGTAAAGGGGAATGGAGTGGAATGGAACGAGGATTGTAATGGTATGTGAAATGGATTGTGCAATGCAATGTGGAATGGAATGGAATGGAGTGTTAAATGGAATGTGGAATGAAATAGAATGGAAAGTGGAAAGGAATGGAATGGATTGTGGAGTGGAATGTGGAGTGGAATGGAATTGAATATGGAAAGTAACGGAGAATGGAAACTGGAATGGAATTGAACGTGGAATGTAATGGAATGGAATGTGGAATGCAATGGAATGGAATTTGGAATGGAACTGAATGCAATGTGGAATGCAATGGAATGCAATGCGGAATGGAATGAAATGCAATATGCAATGGAATGGAATGGAATGTGGAATGGAATGAAATGGAATATGGAATGGAGTGGAATGGAATGGAATGTGGAATGGAATGAAATGAATGAAATATGGAATGGAATGGAATGGAATGTGGAATGGAATATGGACTGCAATGGAATAGAATGTGGAATGGAATGTGGAATAGAAAGGAATGGAATGTGCAACGGAATTGAAAGGAATGTGATATAGAATGTGAAACGGAATGGAATGGAATGCGGAATGGATTGTGGAATGGAAATGAATGGAATGGGGAATGGTATGTGGAAAGGAATGGAATGGAATGTGGAATGGTACGTGGAATGCAATGGAATATGGAATGGAATGTGGAATGGAATGGAATGAAATGCAATGTGAAATGGAAGGGAATGGAATGTGGAATGAAATGGAATGGAATGTGGAATGGAATGGAAAGGAAAGAAATGTGGAATGGAATGTGGAATGGAATTTGAAATGGAAAGGAATGGAATGTAGAATTGAATGTGGAATGGAACGTGGAATAGAATGGAATGGAAAGTGGAATGGAATGGAATGCAAAGTGGAATGGAACGGAATGGAATATGGAATGGAATGGAATGCAACGTGGAATGGAACGGAATGGAATATGGAATGGAATGGAATTTGGATTGGAATGTGTAATGGAATGGAATGGAATGTGGAATTGAATGGAACGGAATGGAATGTGGAATGAAATGAGGAAGGGAAAGTGGAACAGAATGGAAAGGAAACTGGAATGGAAAGGAAGGGAATATGGAATGGAATGGGATGTGGAATGGAATGTGGAATAGAATGGAATGGAATGTGGAATGGAATGAGAGGGAATGGAATGTGGAATGGAATGGAATGGAATGTGGAATGGCATGGAATGGAATGGAATGTGGACTGGAATGTGGAATGGAACATGGAATGCAATGTGAAATTGAATGGAATGTGATGTGGAATTGAATGCGGAATGCAATGTACTGGAATGTGTAATGGAATTGCATGGATTGTGGAATGGAATGTGGAATTGAATGGAATGGAATGTGGAAAGAATGGCATGGAAGTTTGAATGGAATGTGGAATTGATTGCAGAACGGAATGGAAAGGAATGTGTAAGGGAATGGAATGGAATGTGGAATGTAATGTGGAATGGATTGGAATGTAATGTGGGATGGAATGGAATGGAATGGAATGTGTAATGGAAAGGAATGGAATGGAATATGGAATGGAAGTGAAAAGAATGTGGAATGGTATGTGGAATGGAATGGAATGTGGAACGGAAAGTGGAATGGAATGCTGAATGGAATGTGGAATGAAACGTGGAATAGAATGGAATGTGGAATGGCATGTGTCATGGAATGGAATGGAAGGCAATGTGTAATGGAATGGAATGTGGAATGGAATATGGAATGGAATGGAATGGAATGTGGAATGTAATGGCATGGAATGTGGAATGGACTTGAATGGTATGTGGAATAGAATGTGGAATGGAATGGAATGGAATGTGGAAAGGTGTGTGAAATGGAATGGAATGGAATGTTGAATGGAACATGGAATGGAATGGGGAATGCTATGCGGAATGGAACGTGGAATGTAATAGATAGTGGAATGGCTTGTGGAATGGAATGGAATATAATACAATGTGGAATGGAATGGAATGGAATGCAATGTGGAAAGGAATGGAATGGAATGTGGAATGGAATGAAATGTGGAATGCAATGGAATGGTATGTGGAATGGAATGGAATGCATTGTAGAATGGAATGGAATTGAATGTGGAATGGAATGGAATGGAATGGAATGTGGAATTCAATGGAATGGAATCTATAATGGAATGGAAAGGAATGTGGGACGGAACGCGGAATGCAATAGAATGGAATGTCAAATGGAACGTGGAATGGAATGGAATGTGGAATGGAATGTGGTATGGAACGATGAATGGAATGAAATGTCGAATGGAACGTGGAATGTATTGTGGAATGGAACGGAATGTGGAATGTATTGTGGAATGCAATGGAATGTGGAATTGAATGCAATGCAACGTGGAATTCAATGGAATGGAATGTGGAATGCAGTGTGGAATGGAATGCAATGGAATGTGAAACTGAATGTGGAATGGAATGGAATGGAATGTGGAATGGAATTGAATGGAATGAGGAATGGAATATGGAATGGAATGGAATGGAATGTGGAATGGAACGTGGAATGGAATGTGGAATGGAATTGAATGGAATGTGGAATGGTATGTGGAATGGAATGGAATTGAATGTGGAATTGAAAGTAGAATGGAAAGGAATGGAAAGAGGAATGGAATGGAATAGAAAGTGTAATGGTATAGAATGGAACGTGGAATGGAAAATCGATTGGAAAGGAATGCAATGTGGAAAACAATGGAATGTGGACTGGAATGTGGAATGGAACGTTGAATGGAATGGAATCAGGAATGGATTGTGGAATGGAATGTGGAACGTAATGTGGAATGGAATGGAGTGGAAAGTCAAATGGAATGCAGAATGAGACGCAATGGAATGTGAAATGCAGTGGAATGGAATGTGGATTGGAACGTGGAATGGAATGGAATGGAATGTGGAATGGAATGTGAAATGGAACGTGGAACGGAACGTGGAATGGAATGCAACGTGGAATGGATTGTCGAATGGAATGTGGAATGGAATAAGAATGGAAAGTGGAATGGAATGGAAGGTGGAATGGATTGGAGAATGGAAAGTGGAATGTAATGTGGAAAGGAATGGATTGGAATGTGGAATGGAATGGATTGGAATGGAATGTGGAATGCAATGTGGAATGGAATGGAATTGAATGTGGAATGAAATGGAATGGAATGGAATGTAGAATGGAATATAGATTGGAATTGAATGGAATGTGGAATGAAATGTGGAATGGAGAGGAATGGAACGTGGAACGGAACATGAATGTTATGGAATGGAATGTCGATTGCAACATGGAATGGAACTTGGAAAGGAACGTTTAAGGACACGTAGAATGGAACGTGGAATGGAATGTGGAATTGAATGTGTAATGGTTTGGAATGGAACATGGAACGGAATAGAAAGGAATGGAATTGAATGGAATGTGGAATGGAATGGAATGGAATGTGGAATGGAACGTAATGGAATGTGGAATGGAATAATGTAATGTAATGTGGAATGGATTGGAATGGAATGTGGAATGGAATGGAAAGGAATGTGCAATGGAATGGAATATAATGTGGAATGGAATGTGGAATGGAAAGGAATGGAACGTGGAATGGAATGTGGAATGGAATGGAAAGGAATGAGTAATGGAATGTGGAATGGAATGGAATGGAATGTGGAAAGGAACATGGAATGGAATTGAATGTGGAATGCAATGTGGAATGGAAGGTTGATTGGAATGGAATGTGTAATGGATTGTGGGATTGAATGTAGAATGGAATGTTGAAAGGAATGGAATGGAATGTGGAATGGAATGTGAAATGAGATGGAAAGGAATGTGGAACGGAAAGGAGTGGAATGTGTAATGGAACATGGAGTGGAATGGAATGGAATGTGGAATGGAACGTGGAATGGAATGGGAAATGGAACGTGGAATGGAATGGAATGTGGAATGGAATGTGGAATTTAACGTGGAATGGAGTGTAATGGAAAGAGGAATGAATTGGAATGTGGAATGGATTGTGAAATGGAATGTGGAATGTAATGTGGAATAGAATAGAATGTAATGTGGAATGGAACATGGAGTGGAATGGAATGGAATGTGAAATGAAACGTGGAATGGAATTGGCAATGGAATGTGGAATGGAATTTAAGGGGAAGGGAATGTGGAATGTAAAGAGGAATGGAGAGGAATGGAAAGAGAATTGTAATGGTATGTGGAATGGATTGTGGAATGCAATGTGGAATGGAATGGAATGGAATGTTAAATGGAATGTGGAAAGAAATGGAATGGAAAGTGGAAAGGAATGGAATGGAATGTGTAGTGCAATGTGGAGTGGAATGGAATTGAATATGGAAAGTAACGTGGAGTAGAAAATCGAATGGAACGTGGAATGGAATGGAACGGAATGGAATGTGGAATGCAATGGAATGGAATGTTGGATGGAATTGAATGTAATGTGGAATGGAATGAAATGCAATGCGAAATGGAATGGAATGCAATGTGGAATGGAATGGAATGGAATGTGGAATGGAATATTGACTGCAATGGAATGGAATGTGGAATGGAATGTGGAATAGAATGGAATGGAAAGTGCAACGGAATAGAATGGAATGTGGAATACAATGTGAAATTGAATGGAATGGAATGTGGAATGTAATGTGAAATGGAATTAAATGGAGTGGGGAATGGTATGAGGAATGGAATGGAATGGAATGTGGAATGGAACGTGGAATGGAATTTGTAACGGAATGTGGAATGTAACGTGGAATGGAATGGAATATGGAATGCAATGTGGAATGGAATGGAATGGAATGCAAAGTGGAATGGAAAGGAATGGAATGTGGAATGAAATGGAATGGAATGTGGAATGGAATGGAATGGAATGGAATGTGGAATGGAATGTGAAATGGAATTTGAAATGGAATGGAATGGAATGTGGAATTGAATGTGGAATGGAACGTGGAATACAATGGAATGGAATGTGGAATGGAATGGAATGGAATGCGGAATGGAATGGAATGGAATATGGAATGGAATGGAAAGCAAACTGGAATGGAATGTAATTGGAATGGAATGGAATGGAATGGAATCTGGAATGGAATGTGGAATGGAAAGTGGAATAGAATGGAAAGGAATGTGGAATGGAATACAATGGAATGTGAAATGCAACGTGTAGTGGAATGGAATGGTATGTGAAAAGGAACGTGGAATGGAATGTGGAATGGAAAGTGGAATGAAATGGAAAGTGGAATGGAATGTGGAATGGAAAGTTGACTGGAATGGAATGTGGAATGGATTGTTGAACGGAATGTGGAATGCAATGTTGAATGTAATGTAATGGAAAGCAGAATGGAATGTGGAATGAGATGGAAAGTAATGTAGAATGGAATGGAATGGAATGTCTAATGCAACGTGGAATGGAACGTGGAATGGAATGTCGAAAGGAACGTGGAATGGAATAGAAAGTGGAATGGAATGTGGAATGGAAAGTTGAATGGAATGGAAAGTCAAATGGATTGTGAAATGGAAACTGGAATGGAACGTGGAATATAATGGAATGGAATGCGGAATGGAATGTTGAATATAATGGTATCGAATGCGGAATGGAATTGATTGGAATGTGGAATGGAATGTGGAATGGAATGTAATGTGGAATGGAATGTGGAATGGAATTGAATGGAATGTGGAATGGCATGTGTAATTTATTGGAATGGAAAGTGAAATGGAACGTGGAGTGGAATGTGTAATGGAATGAGGAATGGAATGGAATAGAATGTGGAATGTAATGTGGAATTGAATGGAATGGAATGGAATGCAATGGAATGTGGAATGGAATGGAATGGAATATGAAAAGGAATGGAATTGAATAGAATGTGGAATAGAATGTTGAATGGAATGGAATGGAATTTGGAATGGAATGAATTGGAATGTGGAATGGAATGGAATGTGGAATGGATTGTGGAATGGAATGAGGAATGGAATGGAATGGAATGGAATGTGGAATGGAATGGAATGGAATGTGCAAAGCAATGTGGAATGGAATGGAATAGAATGTGCATTGCAATGCTTAATGGAATGGAATGGAATGTGAAAAATAATGGAATGGAAAGTGGAATGGAATGGACTCTAATGTGTAATGGAATGGAACAGAATGTGGAATGGAATGGAATGGAATGTGGAATGGAATGTGGAAGGGAAAGTGGAATGGAACGTGGAATGGAACGAGGAAAGGAACGTGGAATGTAATGGGAATAGTAATTGGAAAGGAATGCAACGGAATTTAATGGAAAGTGAAATATAATGGAATGGCATGTGGAATGGAATGTGGAATGGAAGGGAATGGAATGTGGAATGGAATGGAATGGAATATGGAATGGAATGGACTGGAATGTGGAATGGAATTGAATGGAATGGAATTTGGAAAGGAATGGAATGGAATGTGCAATGGAACGTAGAATGGAATGTAATGGAATGTGGAATGGAACATGGAATGGAATGTGGACTGGAAGGTGGAATGAAATGGAATGTGGAATGGAAAGTGGAATGAAAACTGGAATGGAATGGAATGTGGAACGGATTGTGGAATTTTTTGGAATGGAATAGAAAGTGGAATGGATTGGAATGGAATGTGGAATGTAATGGAATGGAAAGTGGAATGGAGTGGAATGTAATGGAATATGGAATGGAATGGAATGGAATGGAATGGAACATGGAATGGAATGGAAAGAAAGTTGGAATAGAATGCGGAAAGGAGTGGAATGGAAAGCCGAATGAAATAGATTGAAAGGTGGAATGGAATGGAATAGAATGTGAAATGAAATGCGGAATACAATGGAACGGAATGTGGAATGGAATGTGGAATGGAAGGGAATGGAATGTGTAATGGAATGTGGAATGGAAAGGAATGTGGAATGGAAATGAATGGCATGTGAAATGAAATGTGGAATGGAATCTAATGGAATGTGGAATAGAAGATGGAATTGAATGCAATGGAATGTGGAATGGAAAGTGTAATATAAGAGAATTGAATGTGTAATGGAATGTGGAATATAATGGAATGGAATGTGTAATCAGATGTCTGATGGAATGGAATGGAATGTGAAATGGAATGGATTGGAAAGTGGAATGGAATGGGGAATGGAACGTGATATGCAATGTGGAATGGAACGTGGAATGGAAAGTGGAATGTGAGGGATTGGAAAGTGAAATTGAACGTGGAATGGAACGTAGAATGGAACAGGGAATGGAACTTGGTATGGAAAGTGAACGGAACGTGGAATGGAATGGAATGGAATGTGGAATGGAATGGAATCGAATGTGGAATGGAATGGAATTTGTAATGGAATGGAATGGAATATGGAATGGAATTTGGAATGGAACGTGGAATGTAGTGGTATGTGGAATGGATTGTAGAATGGAATGGAATGCAATGTTTTATGGAACGACGAATGGATCGTGGAATGGAACATGGAATGGAATAGAATGTGGAATGGAATGTGGAATGGAACATGGAATATAATAGAATGTGGTATGGATTGTGGAACGGAATGGAATGGAATGGAATGTGGAATGGAATGCAATGGAATGTTCAATGGAATGGAAAGTGGAATGGAATTGAAAGGAATGTGGAATGATATGTTATGGAAGGGAATGTGGAATGCAATGGAATGGAATGTGGAATGGAATGGAATGGAATATGGAATGGAATGGAATGCAATGTGGAATGGAATGAAGTGGAATGCAATGTGGAATTCAACAGAATTAGATGTGGAATGGAATATGAAATGGAATGGAATTAAATGTGGAATGGAACGGGGAATGGAATGTGGAATGGAAAATGGAATGGAACTTGGAATGGAAAGTGAAATGCAATTGGAATGAAATGTGGAATGGACTGGAATGAAATTTAAGGCAATGTGAAATGGATTGGAATGGAATGTGGAATGGAATGTGAAATGGAATGGAATGGAATGTGGAATGGAATGTGGAATGGAATGGTATGAAATGGAATGGAATGAGGAATGGAAAGGAATGGATTGGAATGGAATGAAGGTGAAAGGTAACGGTGTGGAACGTGAAATAGAATGTGGAATAGAATGGAATGTGGAATGAATGCTGAATGGAATTGAATGGAACGTGAAATAGAATTCAATGCAATGTGGAAAGGAATGGAATGGAATATGGAATGGAACGTGGAATGGAATGGAATGTAACATGGAATAGAAAGCGGAATGTAGCGTGGAATTTAATGGAAAGGAACGTGGAATGGAATGTGATATGCAACATGGAATGGAACGTGGAATGGAAAGTGGAATCTCAAGGATTGGAACGTGAAAATGAAAGTGGAAGGGAATGTACAAAGGAACAGGGAATGGAACGTGGAATGCAACATGAATGGAACGTGGAATTGTATGGAATGGAATGTGGAATGTTAAGGAATGGAATCTGGAATGGTATGGAATGGAATGGAACGTGGAATTGTATGGAATGGAAAGTGAAATGGTAAGGAATGGAATCTGGAATGGTATGGAATGGAATGGAATGTGGACTGGTATGTAATGGAATGGAATGGAATGTGGAATGGAATGGAATCGAATGTGGAGTGGAATGGAATGTGTAATGGAATGGAATGGAATATGAAAGGGAATGTGGAATGGAACGTGGAATGCAGTGCAATGTGGAATGGATTGTGGAATGGAATGGAATGCAATCATTTACGGAACGTCAAATGGAATGTGGAATGAAACGTGTAATGGAATAGAATGTGGAATGGAATTTGGAATGGAACGTGGAAAAGAATGCAATGTGGAATGGATCGTGGAATGGAGTGGAATGGAATGGAAAGTGGAATGGTAAGGAATGGAATCTGGAATGGTATGGAATGGAATGGAATGTGGACTGGTATGTAAAGGAATGGAATGGAAAGTGGAATGGAATGGAATCGAATGTGGAGTGGAATGGAATGTGTAATGGAATGGAATGGAATATGAAAGGGAATGTGGAATGGAACGTGGAAAGCAGTGGAATGTGGAATGGATAGTGGAAAGGAATGGAATGCAAAGATTTACGGAACGTCGAATGGAATGTGGAATGGAACGTGTAATGGAACAGAATGTGGAATGCAATGGAATGGAATGTGGAATGGAATGTGGAATGGAATGGAAAGAAATGGAATGGAATGAGGAACGGAATGCAACGTATTGGAATGGAATGAACGTGAAAAGTAATGTTGTGGAAAGTGGAATGGAATGTGGAATAGAATGGAATGGAATGTGGAATGAATGTTGAATGGAATGTAATGGAATGGGTAATGCAATGGAATGAAATGTGGAATGGAAAGTGGAATGAAATGGCATGCAATGTGGAATGGAACGTGAAATAGATTTCAATGGAATGTGGAAAGAAATGGAATGCGATGTGGAATGGAACATGGAAGGGAATGGAATGGAACGTGGAGTGGAATGGATAGGAATGTGGAATGGAACGTGTAATGGAATGGAATGGAAAGTGGAATGTAACATAAAGAAACGTGGAAAGGAATGGAATGGAATGTTGAATGGAATTTGGAATGGTATGGAATGGAATGTGGAATGTAGTGGAATGGAATGGAATGTTGGAATGGACTGGAATGCAATGTGGAATGGAATGTGGATTGCAAGGGCGTGCAATGTGCAATAGAATGTGGAATGGAATGGAAAGGAAAGTGGATTGGAAACTGGAATGTGATGAAAAGGAATGTTGAATGCAATGTGGAATGGAAAGTGGAATGGAACGTAGTGGAAAGTGGAATGGAATGGAATGGAAAGTGGAATGGAAGGGAATGGAGTGTGGAATGGAATGTAATGGAATGTGGAATGGAATGGAATATAATGTGGAATGGAATGTGGAATGGAATGGAATGGAATGTGGAATGGAATGGAATGGAATGTGGAATGGAAAGTGGAATGGAATGGAATGAAATGCGGAATGGAATATAGAATGGAAGAGAATGGAAGGTGAAATGTATCTGGAATGGAATGGAATGGAAAGTGGAATAGAATGGTTCGGAATGTGCAAAGGAATGTGGAATGGAATGGAATGGAATGTGGAATGGAATGGAATGGAATGTGGAATGGAATGGATTGGAATGTGGAATGGAATGTGGAATGGAATGGAATGAAATATAGAATGGAATGTGTAATAGAATGCAATGGAACAGAGTGGAATGTGGAATGAAATGGAAAGGAATGTACAATGGAATGGAGTGTAATGTGGAATGGAATGCAGTGTAATGTGGAATGGAATGGAAAGGAGTGGAATGGGGAATGGAATGGAATGGAATGGGGAATGGAAGGCAACGGAGAATGTAAAGCAATGGAATGGAATGAAATGGAATTTGAAATCGAATAGAGTGGAATGTGGAATGGAATGGAGTGTAATGTGGAATGGAATCTGGAACGGAATGTGGAATGGAATTTAGTGGAATGTGGAATGGAATGTGGAATGGAATGGAATGGAACGTGGAGTGGAATGCAATGGAATGTGGATTGGAACCTGAAATGGAATGGAATGGAACGTGGAATGGAATGGAATGGAATGTGGATTGGAATGTGGAATTGAAGGTGGAATGGAATGGAATGTTGGAATGGAATGGAATTCAATGTGGAATGTAATGGAATGTTGGAATGGAATGGAATGCAATGTGGAATGGAATGTGGAACGGAATGGTGTGGAATGAGGAATGGAATGCAGAATGAAATGGAAAGGAATCTGGAATGGAAAGTGGAATGGAATGGAATGGAATGTGGAATGGAACGTGGAATGGAACGTGGAATGGAACGTGGAATGGAACGTGGAATGCAACGTGGAATGGAAAGTGAAATGGAATGTGGAATGGAACGTGGACTGGAAAGTGGAATGGAATGCCATGGAACGTGGAATTGAAAGTGGAATACAATGTGAAAGAGTCGTGGTATGGAATGGAGTGTAATGTGGAATGGAATGGAATGGAATGGAAAGGAATGAAATGAGGAATAGAATGGAATGGAATGTGGAATGCAACGTGGAATGGAATTGAATGGAATGTGGAATGGAATGTGGAATTGAATGGAATGGAATGTGGAGTGGAATGTGGAACGGAAAGGAATGGAACGTCAAATGGAATGTGGAAAGGAATGTGGAATGGAAAGTGGAATGGAATGGAATAGAATGCGGAATGGAATGGAACAGAGTGAAATGTGGAATAGAATGGAAAGGAATGTGGAATGGAATGTGGAATGGAATGTGGAATGGAATGAAGTGGAGCGGAATGTGTAATGGAATGGAATGGAACGTGGAATGGAATGCAGCGGAGTGTGGAATGGAGTGGAATGGAATAAAATAAAATTTGAAAAGGAATGGAATGGAATGTGGAATGGAATGGAATGGAATGTGGAATGGAATGCAATGGAATGTGGAATAGAATGGAATGGAGAGGAATGTGGAATGGAATGGAATGGAATGTAGACTGGATTATGGAATGGAATGTGGAATGGAATTTAGTGGAATGTGGAATGCAAAGTAGAATGGAATGTATAATGGAATGAAGTGGAGTATGGAATGGAATGTGGGATGGAATGGAGTGGAATGTGGAATGGAATGTGGAAAAGAATGGAGTGGAATGTGGAATGGAATGTGGAATGGAATGGAGTGGAATGTTGAATGTAATGGATATGAATGTGGAATGGAATATAGAATGAAATGGAATGGAATGTGGAATGGAATTGAGTGGAATGTGGCATGCAATGGAATGGAGTGTAATGTGGAATGGAAAGGAATGGTATGTGGAAAGCAAAGGAATGGAACGTGGAATGGAACGTGGAATTTAATGGAATGGAACGTGGACAGAAAAGTGGAATGGAACTTGAAATTGAATGTGGAATGCAATGGAATGCAAGGTGGAATGAAATGGAATAGAAGATGGAATGTGGAATGGAATGGAATGGAAAGTGCAATGGAAGGGAATGGAATATGGAATGGAAGGGAATGGAATGGAATGTGGAATGCAATGGAATGGAATGAAAGGCAATGTGGAATGGAATGTGGAATGGAAAGAATGGAATATGAAAAGGAATGAGGAATGGAAAGGAATACAATGTGGAATGGATGTGGAAGGGAATGTGGAATTGAATGTGGGATGGAATGCAATGGAATGTGGAATGGAATGAAATGGAATGTGGAATGGAATGTGGAATGGAATGGAAGGAAATGTGGAATAGAATGGATTGGACATAAAATTGGAATGGAATGGAATGGAATGCGGAAAGAATGTGGAATGGAATGGAATGGAACATGGAATGGCACGTGGAATGGAATGTGGAATGGAATGGAATGGAATTGAATGTGCAATGGAAGGTTTAACGGAATGGAATAGAATGTGGAATGCAACGTAGAAATGAACGCGGAATGGAATGTGGAATGGAATGAGGAATGGAACGTGGAATTGTTCGTGGACTGGAATGTGGAATGGAATGCAAAGGAAAGGAACGGAATGTGGAATGGCATGTGGAATGCAATGGAATGGAATGTTGAATGGAATTTAATGGAATATGGAATGCAATGAGGAATGAAACGTGGAATCGAATGGAATGGAATGTGGAAAGGATTGGAATGGAATGTGGAAAGGAATGGAATGGGATGTGGAATGGAATGGAAAGGAATGTGGAATGGAACGGAATTTGGAATGGATTGGAATGGAATGTGGAATGGAATGGAATGGAATGTGCAATGGAATCAAAAGGAATGCGGAATGGAAAGGAATGGAATGTGGAAAGCAATGGATTGGTATGTGGAAAGCAATGTGGAATGGAATGGAATGGAATGTGGAATGCAACGTGGAATGGAATGGAATGGAATGTAGAATGGAATGCAATGGAATGGAAAGTGGAAAAGAATGGAATGTAATGGAATACGAAATGCAAACGAATGGAAAGGAATGTGGAAAGAAATGTGGAATGGAATGGAATGGAATGAGGAATGGAATGGAATGTGGAATGTGGAATGGAATGGAATGGAATCAGGAATGTGGAATGGAATGGAATGTTGAATGGAAGGGAATGGAATATGGAATAGAATGGAATGGAATATGGAATGCAATGGAATGCAATGGAATGGAATGTGGAATGGAATTGAATGTAGAATGGAAGATGGAATGGAATGGAATGGAATGCGGAATGGAATGGAATGGAATGTGGAATGGAATGGAATGGAATGGAATAAAATGTGGAATGGAATGGAAAGGAATGTGAAATCTAATGTAATGGAATGTTGAACGGAATGTGGAATGAAATGGAATGTAATGGAATGTGGAATGCAATAGAATGGAATGTGGAAGGGAATGGAATGGAATGTGAAATGGAATGGAATGGAATGTGGAACGGAATGCGGAATGGTATGGAATGGAACGGAATGCTGAATGGAAGAGAAAGGAATAGGGAATGGAATGGAATTTAATGGAATGTGAAATTGAATGGATTGGAATGTGGAACGGGATGTGGAATGGAATGTGGAATGGAATGGAATGGAATGTGGAATGGAATAGAAAGGAAAGTGGAATGGAATGGAAAGGAATAGAATATGAAATGGAATGGAGTTTGGAATGGAATGTGTAATGGAATGTGGAATGCAATAAATTCGAATTGAATGGAATTTGGAATGGAATGGAATGTAATGTGGAATGCAATGGAATGGAATGGAATGTGAACATGAATGGAATGGAAAGTGGAATGGAAAGGAATGGAATGTGGAAAGAAATGGAATGCAAAGCGTAATGCAATGTGCAATGGAATGGAATGGAATGTGGAATGGAATGTGGAATGGAATGGAATGGAATGTGGAATGGAATGGACTGGAATTTTGAATACAATGTGGAATGGACTGTAATGGAATGTGGAATGGAAAGTGGAATGTAATGCGGAATGGAATGGAACAGAATGTGGAATGGAATGGAATGGAATTTGAAAAGGAATGGAATGTAAAGGAATGTGAAAAGGAAGGGAATGTAAAGTGGGAATGTATGGAATGGAACGTGGAATGGAATGGAATTGGGAAAGCAATGCACTGTAAAGGAATGTGAAAAGGAAAGGAATGGAAAGAGGAATGGTATGGAATGGAACGTGGAATGGAATGGAATGGAATGGAATGTGGAATGGAATGGAATCAATGGAATGTGGAATGGACTGTGGAGTGAGACGTGGAATGGAATTCAATAGAATGGATATGAAAGTGAAACAGAGTGGAATGGAATGGAATGTGGAATGGAATGGAATAGAAAATAATGGAATGCGGAATGGAATTTTGAATGAAATGGAATGGAATGAGGAATGGAATGTGGAACAGAGTGGAATGGGATGTGGAATGGAATTTGGAATGGAATGTGGAATGCAATGGAATGTAATAGAACGGAATGTGGAATGGAATGTGTGATGGAAAGTGCAGTGGAATGGAATGTGTGATGGAAATTGCAATGGAATGGAATGGAATGTGGAATTTAATGTGGAATGGAATGGAAAGGAATGTGGAATTGAATGGAATGGAATGTGAAAAGGAATGAAATGAAATGAAATCTCGAATGGAATGGAATGGAATGCAATGGACAGGATTTTAGAAAGGAATGGAATGTGGTATGGATTGGAATGGAATCTGGAATGGAATGGAATGCAATGGACCGGATTATGGAATGGAATGGAATGTGGTATGGATTGGAATGGAATGTGGAATGGAATGTGGAATGGAATGGAATTGAATGGAAAGTGGAATGGAATAGAATGGAATGTGGAATGGAATGGAAAGTGAAATGGAATGGAATGGAATGTGGAATGAGATGTGAAATGGAATGTGGAATGGAATGTGGAATGGAAAGGAATGGAATGGAATGTTGAAAATAATTGAAAGGAATGTGGATTGGAATGGAATGGAATGAATTCTGAAATGCAATGGAATGTGAAATGGAATTTGGAATGGAATGTGGAATGCAATCAAACGGAATTGAATGAAATGTTGAAAGGAATGGAAAGGAAAATGGAAGGCAATGGAATGGAATGGAATGTGAAATGGAATGGAATGGAAGGTGGAAAGGAACGGAATGTAATGTGGAAAGGAATGGAATGCAATGAGGAATACAATGAGGTACGGAATGGAATGGAATGTGGAATGGAATGTGGATTTTAAATGAATCTAAAGTGGAATCGAATGGACTATGGAATACAATATGGAATGGAATGTAATGGAATGTGGAATGGAATGTGGAATGGAATGTGGAATGGAGTGGAAGGTGGAATGGAATGGAATGGAATGTGGAATGGAATGGAATGGAAAGTGGAATGGAATATGGAGTGGAATGAAATGGAATGTGGATTAGAATGGAATGAAGCGGAAGGTGAAATGGATTGGAATGGAATGTGTAATGGAATGTGTAATAGAATGTGGAATGGAATATGGAATGAAATGGAATGGAATGTGGAATGCAAAGTGGAATGGAATGTAATGGAACTTGGAAAGGAACGTGGAATGGAATGGAATGGAAAGTGGAATGGAACGTGGAATGGAAGGTAGAAAGAAATGGAATCGAAGTTTGAATGTAATGTGGAAGGGAATGGAATGGAACGTAAAATGGAATGTGCAATGCAACGTGGAAAGAAACTTGGAATGGAACGTGGAATGGAACACGGAGTGAAATGGAATGCAATGTGGAATGGAATGGAAGGGAATGTGGAATGGAATGGAATGTGGAATGGAATGGAAGGGAATGTGGAATGAAATGGAATGGAAGGGAATGTGGAATGGACTGGAACGGAATGTACCATGGAATGGAATGTAGAATGGAATGGAATAGAATGTGGAATGGAATGTGGAATGGAAAGGAATGCAATGGAAGGGAATCTGGAATGGATTGGAATGGAATGAAATGTGGAATAGAACGGAATGGAATGGAATGTGGAATGGAATGTGGAATGGAATGGAATGGAATGGAATGTGGAATGGAATATGGATTGGAATGGAATGGAATGTGGAATGGAATATGGATTGGAATGGAATGAAGCGGAAGGTGGATTGGATTGCAATGGAATGTGGAAGGGAATACGGAATGCAATTTAATTGAATGAGGAATGGAAAGTGGAATGGAAGGGAATGGAACTTGGAATGGAATGGAAAGGAAAGTGGAATGTAATGTAATGGAATGGAATGGAAAGGAAAGTGGAATGTAATGGAATGGAATGGAATGGAATGTGGAAAGGAATGGAATGGAATGTGGAATGGAACGTGGAATGGAAAAGAATGGAATGGAAAGGAATGTGGAATGGAATGGAATGTAATGTGGAATGGAACGGAATACATTGGAATGTGGAATGGAATGCGGAATGGAATGGAATGGAATGAGCAATGGAATGCGGAATGGAAAGGAATGGAATGCGGAATGGAATGGAATTTGGAATGGAATGCAAACCAATGTGGAATGGAATTGAATGGAACGTGTAATGGAATGGAATGGAACGGAAAGTGGAATTGAATGGAATGGAAAGGTATGGAATGTGGAATGGAATGTGGAATGCAAAGGATTGGAAAGTGGAATGGAATGTGAAATGCAATGGAATGGAATGTGGAATGCAAAGGAATGGAATGTGGAAAGGAATGGAATAGAATGTGGAATTGAATGGAATGGAATGGAATGTGGAAAGGAATATAATGTAATGGAATGGAATGTAATGGAATGTGGAATGGAATGGAATGGAACGCAGAATGAAATGTGGAATGGAATGGAATGGAATGCAGAATGGAACATAGAATGGAAGATGGAATGGAATGGAATGGAACATGGAGGGGAAAGGGGAAGGGAACCTGGAATGGAACGTGGAATGGAATGGAAAGCAATGTGGAATGTATTTGAATGGAATGTGGAATGGAATGGAATGGAATGGAATGGAATGCGGAAATTAATGGATTGGAATGGAATGGAATTTGAAATACAAAGTGGAATGGAAAGGAATGCAATGTGGAACGGAAGGTTGAATTGAAGGGAATGGAATGTGGAATGGAATGAGGAATGGAAAGGAATGAAACGTGGAATGGAATGTGTAATGTAATGGGAAATGGAATTTGGAAGGGAATGTAGAATGGAATATAATGGAATGTGGAATGCAATGTCGAATGGAATGGAATGGAACGTGGAATGGAATCTGAAATGGAATGTGATATCGAATGGAATCGAATGAGTAATGGAATGTGGAATGGAATGGAATGGAACGTTGAATGGAATGTGAAATGGAATGGAAAGGAAGGTGGAATGGAACGTGGATTGGAACGTGGAATGGAACGTGGAATCGAAAGTGGAAAGGAATTTGGTATGGAATGTGGAATGGAATGGAATGGAAAGTGGAATGGAATGGAATTGATTTTGGAATGGAATGTAGGATGGAATGCAATGCAACGAGGAATGGAATGAAATGCAATGTGGAATGGAATGGAATGGAATGTGGAATGTAATGGAAAGGAATGTGGAATGGAAAAGAATGGAATGTGGAATAGAATGGAATAGTATGGAATGCGGAATGGAATGGAATAGAATGGAATGCAATGTGAAATGGAATGGAATGGAATGGAAAGGAATGTGAAATGGAATGGAAAGGAATGTGCAATGTTATGGGATGGAATGGAATGGAATGTGAAAGGGAATGGAATGGAATATGGAACGGAATGTGGAATGGAATGGAATGTGGAATAGATTGGAATGGAACGGAATGGAATGTGGAATGGAATGGAATGGAATGGAATGGAATGGAATGGAATGTGTAATGGATTGGAATGGATTCTGGAATGGAATTTAATGGACTGGAACCTGGAATTGAATGGAATTGAATGGTGAATGGAAAGTGGAATGGAATGGAATGTGGAATGGAATGTGGAATGGATTGGAATGGAATGGAATGTAGAATGGAATGGAATGAATTGCGGAATGGAATGGAAAGGAATGGAATGTGTAATACAATGTGGAAAGGAATGGAAAGGAATGTAGAAGGGAATGTTGAATGGAATGTGGAATGGAATGTGGAAAGGAATGTAATGGAATGTGGAATGGAATGGAATGGAATGGAATTTGGAATGGAATAGAATGGAATGTGGGATGGAAAGGAATGTGAAATGGAATGGAATGGAATGTGGAATGAGATGTGAAATTGAATGTGGAATGGAAGGTGGAATGGAAAGGAATGGAATGGAATGTTGAAAATAATTGAATGGAATGTGGATTGAAATGGAATGGAACAAAATCTGAAATGCAATGGAATGTGCAATGGAACGTGGAATGGAATGTGGAATGCAATGAAATGGAATTGAATGAAATGTGGAAAGGAATGGAAAGGAAAATGGAAGGCAATAGAATGGAATGGAATGTGAAATGAAATGGAATGGAAGGTGGAATGGAATGCAATATAATCTGGAAAGGAATGGAATGCAATGAGGAATGCAATGAGAAACAGAATGGAATGGAATGTGGAATGGAATGCGGAAAGGAATGTGGAATGGAGTGTAAAGTGGAATGCAATGTGGAATGGTACGTGGAATTTAACGTGGAATGGAAAGTGGAAGGGAAAGTGCAATGGAAAGTGGATTGGAACGTGAAATGGAATGGAATGGAAAGTGGAGTGGAATGTGGAATGGGACGTGGAGTAGAATGTGGATTCGAACGTGGAATGGAAGGTGGAATGGATCGTGGAATGGAATGGAATGCATTGTGGAATGGAATGCAAAGGAAGGTGTAATGGAATGGAATGGAATGTAACGGAATGGAATGGAATCTAGATTGGAATAGAATGGAAAGTGGAATGGAATGGAATGGAATTGAAGGTGGAAAGGAATGTGGAATGGAGTGGAATGGAAAGTGGAATGGAATGTGCAATGGAATGGAATGGAATGTGGATTGGATTGTGGAATATAGTGGAATGGAACGTGGATAGCAATGTGAAATGGAATGTGGAATCGAATGGAATGGAATGTGGAATGGAATCAGGAATGGAATGTGAACTGGAATGGAATGGAATGTGGAATGGAATTCAATGGAATTTGGAATGGAATGGAATTGAATGTTGAATGGAATTGAAAGGAACGTGGAAAGGAAAGTAGATTGCAATGGAAAGGAATGTTGAATGGAATGGAATGGATTGCGGAATGGAAAGGTATGGAATGGAATGCAATGTGGAAGGGAATGGAATGAGAAATGGAATGGAATGGAAATGAATGGAATGGAAAGTGAAATGGAATGCAGTGGATTTTGGAGTGGAATGGAATGGAAGGGAATGTTGAGTGGAATGGAATGGAAAGGAATGGAAAGTGGAATGGAATGGATGGGAATGTGGAATGGAATGGAATGGAATTTGGAATGGAAAGGAATCGAATATGGAATGGAATGGAAAGGAATGTGGAATGAAATGGAATGGAATGCAGAATGGAATGTGGAATTGAAAAGAATGGAATGCAGAATGGAACATAGAATGGAAGATGGAATGGAATGGAATGGAACATGGAGGGGAAAGGGGAAGGGAACGTGGAATGGAACGTGGAATGGAATGGAAAGCAATGTGGAATGGAATGTAACGGAATGGAATGGAATCTAGATTGGAATAGAATGGAAAGTGGAATGGAATGGAATGGAAATGAAGGTGGAAAGGAATGTGGAATGGAGTGGAATGGAAAGTGGAATGGAATGTGGAATGGAATGGAATGGAATGTGGAATGGAATGGAATGGAATGTGGAATGGATTGTGTAATATAGTGGAATGGAATGTGGAAAGCAATGTGAAATGGAATGTGGAATCGAATGGAATGGAATGTGGAATGGAATCAGGAATGGAATGTGAACTGGAATGGAATGGAATGTGGAATGGAATTCAATGGAATTTGGAATGGAATGGAATTGAATGTTGAATGGAATTGAAAGGAATGTGGAAAGGAAAGTAGATTGGAATGGAAAGGAATGTTGAATGGAATGGAATGGATTGCGGAATGGAAAGGTATGGAATGGAATGCAATGTGGAAGGGAATGGAATGAGAAATGGAATGGAATGGAAATGAATGGAATGGAAAGTGAAATGGAATGCAGTGGATTTTGGAGTGGAATGGAATGGAAGGGAATGTTGAGTGGAATGGAATGGAAAGGAATGGAAAGTGAAATGGAATGGATGGGAATGTGGAATGGAATGGAATGGAATTTGGAATGGAAAGGAATCGAATATGGAATGGAATGGAATGGAATGTGGAATGAAATGGAATGGAATGCAGAATGGAAAGTGGAATGGAAAGGAATGGAATGCAGAATGGAACATAGAATGAAAGATGGAATGGTATGGAATGGAACATGGAGGGGAAAGGGGAAGGGAACGTGGAATGGAACGTGGAATGGAATGGAATGCAATGTGGAATGGAATGGAATGGAACGTGGAATGTATTTGAATGGAATGTGGAATGGAATGGAATAGAATGGAATGGAATGCGGAAATTAATGGATTGGAATGTGGATTGGAATGGAATGGAATTTGAAATATAATGTGGAATGGAATGGAATGCAATGTGGAATGGAAGGTAGAATGGAAGGGAATGGAATGTGGAATGGAATGTGGAATGGAAAGGAATGAAACGTGGAATGGAATGTGTAATGTAATGGGGAATGGAATTTGGAATGGAATGTGGAATGTAATATAAAGGAATGTGGAATGCAATGTCGAATGGAATGGAATAGAACGTGGAATGGAATCTGGAATGGAATGTGATATCGAATGGAATCGAAAGAGTAATGGAATGTGGAATGGAATGGAATGGAACGTTGAATGGAATGTGAAATGTAACGGAAAGGAAGGTGGAATGGAACGTGGATTGGAACGTGGAATGGTACGTGGAATCAAAAGTGGAATGGAATTTGGTATGGAATGTGGAATTGAATGGAATGGAATGTGGAATGTAATGGAATTGACTTTGGAATGGAATGTAGAATGGAATGCAATGCAACGTGGAATGGAATGAAATGCAATGTGGAATGGAATGGAATTGAATGTGGAATGTAATGGAAAGGAATGTGGAATGGAAAAGAATGGAATGTGGAATGAAATGGAATAGTATGGAATGCGGAATGGAATGGAATAGAATGGAATGCAATGTGGAATGGAATGGAATGGAACGGAAAGGAATGTGAAATGGAATGGAAAGGAATGTGCAATGTTATGGGATGGAATGGAATGGAATGCGAAAGGGAATGGAATGGAATATGGAACGGAATGTGGAATGGAATGGAATGTGGAATAGATTGGAATGGAACAGAATGGAATATGGAATGGAATGAAATGGAAAGTGGAATGGAATGGAATGGATTCTGGAACGGAATTTAATGGAATGGAACATGGAATGGAATGCAATGGAATGGGGAATGGAAAGTGGAATGGAAAGGAATGTGGAATGGAATGTGGAATGCATTGGAATGGAATGGAATGGAATGTGGAATGGAATGGAATGAATTGCGGAATGGAATGGAAAGGAATGGAATGTGTAATACAATGTGGAAAGGAATGGAAAGGAATGTAGAAGTGAATGTTGAACGGAAGGATTGGAATGTGGATTGGAATGGAATGGAATGTGGAATGGAATGGAATGGAATGGAGTGGAATGTGGAATGGAATGGAATGAAATGTGGAATCGAATGTGGAATGGAATGTACTGTGCAACGTGGAACGGAATGGAGTGAAATGTGGAATGTAATGTGGAATGGAATGGAGTGGAATGTGGAATTGAATGGAGTGGAATGCAGAATGGAGGGGAATGAAATGTGGAATGGAATGTGGAATCGAATGTGGAATGGAATGCAATGTGGAATGGAATGTGGAATGGAACTTGGAATGGAACGTAGAATGGAACGTGTAATGCAATGTGGAATGCAACGTGGAACGGAAAGTGGAATGGAAAGTGGAATGGAATGTGGAATGGGGTGGAATGGAAAGTGCAGTGCAAAGTGGAATGGAACGTGGAGTGGAAACTGGAATGGAGAGTGGAATGTAACGTGGAATGGAATGGAATGCAAAGTGGAATGCAATGGAAGGAAGGGTGGAATGGAATCGAATTGAATGTGGAATGTAATGCGATGGACTATGGAATGTATTGGAATGGAATGTGGAGTGGATTGGAATGTGTAATGGAATGGAATGAAATGTGGAATGGAATGTGGAATGGAAAGGAATGGAATATGGAATAGAATGGAATGGAATGGAATGTGGAAAGAAATGTAATGGAATGGAATGGAATGGAATGGAATGTGGAATTGGTTGGAATGGAATGTGGAATGGAATGGAATAGAAAGGAATGGAATGTGGAATGGAAAGCGGAACGGAATAGAATGGAATGTGGAATGGAATGGAAACGAATGGAATGGAATGTGAAATGGAATGTGGGAAGTAATGAGGAATTTAATTGAGTGGATTGTGGAATGGAATATAGTGGAATGTGGAATGGAATGTGGAATGGAATGTGGTAAGGAATGTAATGGAATGTGGAATGGAATGGAATGGATTGCGGAATGGAATGGAATGGAATGGAATGGAATATGGTATGGAATGGAGTGGAATTTGGAATGGAATGGAATGCAATGCAATGTGGAATTCAATGGAAAGGAATGGAATGGAATGGAACGGAATGAAATGGAAGGGAATAGGGAATGGAATTTGGAATGGAATGGAAAGGAATATGGAATGGAATGGAATTGAATGGAATATGGAATGGAATGTGGAATGGAATGGAAAGGAATGCGAAAAGGAAAGGAATTGAATGTGGAATGGAATGGAACAGAAAGTAAAAAGGAATGGAATGGAATCTGGATTGGAATGCAATAGAATGTGGAATGAAATGGAATGGAAGGTGGAATGGAATTTGGAATGCAATGGAATGAAATGTGGAATGGAATGGAAAGGAATATGGGAAGGAATGTGGAATTGAATGGAATGGAACGTGGAATGGAACATGGAATGGAATGGAGTGGAATGTGGAATGGAATGGAATGGAATGTGGAATGGAATAGAAAGGAATAGAATGAGGAATGGAATGGATTTTTGAAAGGAATGAAACGGAAAGGAATGTGGAATGGAAAGGAATGGAAAGGAATGGATTGGAATGTGGTATGGAATGGAATGGAATGGAATGTGTTTTGGAACGTTATGGAATTTGGAATGGAAAGGAATGCAATGTGGATTGGAATGGAGTGGAAAGGAATGCAATGTGGAATGGAATGGAATGGAAGGGAATGTGGAATGGAAAGCAGAAGGGAATGGAACGGAATGTGGAATGGAATGGAATGGTATCTCTTATGGAATGGAATAGAATGGAATGTGGAATGGAATGGAACAGAATACAAAGTGGAATGGAATGGAACGGAATAGAAAGTGGAATGGAATGGAATGGAATGGAATTTAATGGAATATGGAATGGAATGTGGAATGGAATGTGGAATGGAACTTGGAATGGAATGTGGAATGGAACTTGGAATGGAACGTAGAATGGAACGTGTAATGCAATGTGGAATGCAACGTGGAACGGAAAGTGGAATGGAAAGTGGAATGGAATGTGGAATGGGGTGGAATGGAAAGTGCAGTGGAAAGTGGAATGGAACGTGGAGTGGAAACTGGAATGGAGAGTGGAATGTAACGTGGAATGGAATGGAATGCAAAGTGGAATGCAATGGAATGAACGGTGGAATGGAATCGAATTGAATGTGGAATGTAATGCGATGGACTATGGAATGTATTGGAATGGAACGTGGAGTGGATTGGAATGTGTAATGGAATGGAATGAAATGTGGAATGGAATGTGGAATGGAAAGGAATGGAAAGTGGAATGGAATCTGGAATGGAAAGTGGAATGGAAGGAGGAATGGAAAAAAATGGAATGGAATGTGGAATGGAATGGAAGGGAATTTGGAATGGAATAGAATGGAATGTGGAATGGAGTGGAATGTGGAATGGAATGGAATGGAATGTGGAATGAGATGTGAAATTGAATGTGGAATGGAATGTGGAATGGAAAGGAATGGAATGGAATGTTGAAAATAAATGAATGGAATGTGGATTGAAATGCAATGGAACAAAATCTGAAATGCAATGGAATGTGGAATGGAACGTGGAATGGAATATGGAATGCAATGAAAAGGAATTGAATGAAATGTGGAAAGGAATGGAAAGGAAAATGGAAGGCAATAGAATGGAATGGAATGTGAAATGGAATGGAATGGAAGGTGGAATGGAATGCAATGTAATCTGGAAAGAAATGGAATGCAATGAGGAATGCAATGAGAAACAGAATGGAATGGAATGTGGAATGGAATGCGGAAAGGAATGTGGAATGGAGTGTAAAGTGGAATGCAATGTGGAATGGTACGTGGAATTTAACGTGGAATGGAAAGTGAAAGGGAAAGTGGAATGGAAAGTGGATTGGAAAGTGGAATGGAATGGAATGGAAAGAGGAGTGGAATGTGGAATGGAACATGGAGCAGAATGTGGAATCGAACGTGGAATGCAAGGTGGAATGGAACGTGGAATGGATCGTGGAATGGAATGGAATGCATTGTGGAATGGAATGCAAAGGAAGGTGTAATGGAATGTAATGTAAGGTGGAATGGAATGTAACGGAATGGAATGGAATCTAGAATGGAATAGAATGGAAAGTGGAATGGAATGGAATGGAATTGAAGGTGGAAAGGAATGTGGAATGGAGTGGAATGGAAAGTGGAATGGAATGTGGAATGGAATGGAATGCAATGTGGAATGGAGTGTAAAGTGGAATGCAATGTGGAATGGTACATGGAATTTAACGTGGAATGGAAAGTGGAAGGGAAAGTGGAATGGAAAGTGGATTGGAAAGTGGAATGGAATGGAATGGATTGTGTAATGTAATGGAATGGAGGGAAATGTGGAATGGAATGGAATGGAATGAGGAATGGGTTGTGGAATGGAAAGTGGAATGCAATGGAGTGGAATGTGGAATCGAATGTGGAATGGAACGGAGTGGAGTGTGCAATGGAAACGAATGTAATGTGGAATGGAACCGAATGGAATGTGGAATGGAATGTGGAATGGAATGGAAGGGGAAATGGAATGAAATGGAACGTGGAATACAGTGGAATGGAATGGAATGGGAAATGGAATGGAATGGAACGTGGAATACAGTTGAAAGGAATGTGGAATGGAATTGAAAATGAAATGTGGAATGAATCGCAGAATGGAATGGAATGGAACGTGGAATGGAATGAAACCTAATGCAGAATGGAATGAAATGGAATGTGGAATGTAATTGATTGGAATGGAAAGTAGAATGGAACGTAATGGAATGTGTAATGGAATGTGGAATGGAATGGAATGGAATGTGGTATGGAATGGAATGGAACGTGGAATGCAATGGAATGGAATGTGGAACAGAATCTAATGGAATATGGAATGGAATGGAATGGAAAGAAATTGGATGTAGAATGGAATGGAATGGAATGTGGAATGGAACGTGGAATGGAGTGGAATGGAATGGAATGTGGAATGGAATAGAGTGGAATGGGCAATGGAACGGAGTGGAATGTGGAATGGAAAGAGAAATGGAATGGAATGAAATGTGGAATGGAATGAAATGGAATGCAGAATGTAATGGAGTAGAATGTGGAATGGAAAGTGAAATGGAATGGAATGGAATGTGGAATGGAATGGAAATGAATGGAATTTGGAATGCAATGGAACGGAGTGGAACGTGGAACGGAATCTAAAGGAATGTGGAATGGGATGTAGAATGGAATGTGGAATGCAATGTGGAATGGAATTTGGAATGGAAAGGAATGGAATGTGGAATGGGTTGTAGAATGGAATGTGGAATGCAGTGTGGAATGGAATATTGAATGGAAAGGAATGGAATGTGGAATGAAGTGGAATTGAATGTGAATTGGAATGGTATGTAATGGAATGGAATGCGAAATGGAATGGAATGTGTAATGGAATTCAATGTAATTTGGAAAAAAATGGAATGGAATATGGAACGGAATGGAAAGGAATGTAGAATGGAAAGTGTAATCGAATGGAATTGAATGTGGAATGCAATGGAATGCATTGAAGAATGAAATGGAAAGGAATGGAATGTGGTATGATATGGAATGGAAACGAATGGAATTGAATGTGGAATGGAATGCAATGGAATGTGGATTGCAATGGAATGGAACATTGAATGTAATGGAAAGGAACGTGGAATTCAATGGAATGGAAAGGAATGGAATGTGGAATGCAATGTGGAATGGAAAGGAATGGAACGTGGAATGGAATGTGGAATGGAATGTGGAATGGAATGGAATGGAATGTGGAATGCAAAGGAATGGAATGTGGAATGGAACGGAATGGAATATGGAATAGAATGGAATGGAATGGAATGTGGAAAGAAATGTAATGGAATGGAATGGAATGGAATGGAATGTGGAATGGGTTGGAATGGAACGTGGAATGGAATGGAATAGAAAGGAATGGAATGTGGAATGGAAAGCGGAACGGAATAGAATGGAATGTGGAATGGAATGGAAACGAATGGAATGGAATGTGAAATGGAATGTGGGAAGGAATGAGGAATTTAATTGAGTGGATTGTGGAATGTAATATAGTAGAATGTGGAATGGAATGTGGTAAGGAATGTAATGGAATGTGGAATGGAATGGAATGGATTGCGGAATGGAATGGAATGGAATGGAATGGAATATGGTATGGAATGGAGTGGAATTTGGAATGGAATGGAATGCAATGCAATGTGGAATTCAATGGAAAGGAATGGAATGGAATGGAACGGAATGAAATGGAAGGGAATAGGGAATGGAATGTGGAATGGAATGGAAAGGAATATGGAATGGAATGGAATTGAATGGAATATGGAATGGAATGTGGAATGGAATGGAAAGGAATGCGAAAAGGAAAGGAATTGAATGTGGAATGGAATGGAACAGAAAGTAAAAAGGAATGGAATGGAATCTGGATTGGAATGCAATAGAATGTGGAATGAAATGGAATGGAAGGTGGAATGGAATTTGGAATGCAATGGAATGAAATGTGGAATGGAATGGAAAGGAATATGGGAAGGAATGTGGAATTGAATGGAATGGAATGTGGAATGGAACATGGAATGGAATGGAGTGGAATGTGGAATGGAATGGAATGGAATGTGGAATGGAATAGAAAGGAATGGAATGGATTTTTGAAAGGAATGAAATGGAAAGGAATGTGGAATGGAAAGGAATGGAAAGGAATGGATTGGAATGTGGTATGGAATGGAATGGAATGGAATGTGTTTTGGAACGTTATGGAATTTGGAATGGAAAGGAATGCAATGTGGATTGGAATGGAGTGGAAAGGAATGCAATGTGGAATGGAATGGAATGGAAGGGAATGTGGAATGGAAAGCAGAAGGGAATGGAACGGAATGTGGAATGGAATGGAATGGTATCTCTTATGGAATGGAATAGAATGGAATGTGGAATGGAATGGAACAGAATAGAAAGTGGAATGGAATGGAACGGAATAGAAAGTGGAATGGAATGGAATGGAATGGAATTTAATGGAATATGGAATGGAATGTGGAATGGAATGGAATGTGAAATGGAATAGAATGGAATGCGGAATAGAATGGAATGGAATTTAGAATAGAATGGAATTTAATGGAATGTAGAGTGGAGTGGAATGGATTGGAATTAAATATGGAATGGAATATGGAAGGGAATGGAATGGAATTTGAAATGGAATGGAATCGAATGTGGAATGGAATGTGGAATGGAACGGAATGGAATGGAATATGGAGTGGAATGGAATGAAGTGGAAATCGAAATGGAATGGAATGGAATGGAATGTGCAATGGAAAGTGGAATGGAATGGAATGGAATGGAATAGAAAGGAATGTGGAATGGAATGTGGAACGGAATGTAACGGAATGTGAAATGTCATGGAATGGAATGTGGAATGGAATGGAAGGGAATGTGGAATGGAATTTAAAGAAGTGGAAGGTGAAATGGAATGGAATAGAATTTGTAATGCCATGCAAAGTAATGTCTAATGGAATGTGGAATGGAATGGAGTGGACTGAGAAATGGAATGGAATGTAAAGGAATGTGGAATGGAATATGGAATGGAATGGAATGGAATGTGGAATGGAAAGTGGAATGGAATGGAATGGAATGGAATGTGGAATGCAATGTGAAATGGAAAGGGAAGTGGAAGGGAATGAAATGTGGAATGGAATGGAATGTGGAATGGAATGTGGAATGGAACGGAATGGAAGGTGGAATGAAATGGAATGGAATTTGGAATGCAAAGGAGAGTAATAGAAGGTGGAATGTAATGGAATTGAGTGGAATGTGGAATGCAATGTAATGGAATGGACTGGAAATCGGCCAGCAATGTGGAATGGAATGGAATGGAACGTGGAATGCAATGTATTGGAATGCGGAATGGAATGGAAAGGAATGGATGTTGATTGGAATGAAATGCAATGTGGAAAGTAATGTGGAATGGAATACTATGTAATGTGGACTGGAATGTGGAATGGAATGGAATGGAATGTGGAAAGGAATGGAATGGAATGTGGAATGGAATGTGGAATGGAATTTACTGGAATGTGGAATGGTATTTGCAATGGAGTGGAATGGAATGTGGAATGGAATGGAATGGAGTGGAATGTGGAATGGGATGGAGTGGAATGTGGAATGCAATGGAATGGAATTGAACGCAGAATGGAATGGAATGGATGTGGAATGGAATGAAATGGAATGTGAAAAGGAATGGAATGGAATGTGGAATGGAATGTGGAATGGAATTTACTGGAATGTGGAATGGTATTTGCAATGGAGTGGAATGGAATGTGGAATGGAATGGAATGGAGTGGAATGTGGAATGGGATGGAGAGGAATAGGGAACGGAATGGAATGGAATGTGGAATGGAATGGAATGGAATGTGGAATGCCATTGTGTGGAATGTGGAATGGAATAAGGAATGGAATGAGAAATGGAATGGAATGGAATAAGGAATGGAATGAGAAATGGAATGGAATGGAAAGTCGAATGCAATGTGGAATGGAATGGTATGGAACATGGAATGGAAAGTGGAATGAAATGCAATGGAACGTGGAATAGAAGGCGGAATGGAACGTGGAATGGAATGAGGAATGGAATGGAATGGAATGTGGGATGGAATGGAATACAATGTGGATCAGATGGGAATGCAATATGGAATGGAATTTGGAATGGAATGGAATGGAATGGAATGGAATAGGGAATGGAATGGAATGCATTGGAGTGGAATGGAAAGTGGAATGGAATGCAATTGAAAGGAATGGAACGTGTAACGGAATGAAAAGGAATGTGTAAAGGAATGGAATTGAATGGAATGTGGAATGCATTGGAATGGAATGGAATGGAATGGAATGCGGACTGGAATGAAATGGAATCTGGTATGGAATGGAATGCAATGTGGAATGGAATGCAATTGAATGTGTAATGGAATCGAATGTAATGGAAAGTGAATTGGAATTGAAGAAATTCGGAATGGAATGTGGAAAAGAATGGAATGGAATTTGAAATGGAATGTGGAATGGAATTTGGAATGGAATGTGGAATGAAATGGAATGGAATGTGGAATGGATTGTGGAATATAGTGGAATGGAATGTGGAAAGCAATGTGAAATGGAATGTGGAATCGAATGGAATGGAATGTGGAATGGAATCAGGAATGGAATGGAATGGATTGTTGAATGGAATGTTGAATGCAATGTGGAAAGGAGTGGAATGGAAAGTGGAATGGAAAGTGGAATGACACGTGGAATGGAACGTGGAATGGAATGGAATTGAGTTTGGAATGGAATGTGGAATGGAATGTGGAATGGAATGTAGAATGGAATGTAATGGAATGTGGAATGTAATGGAATAGAATGTGAACTGGAAAGGAATGGAATGTGGAATGGAATTCCATGGAATTTGGAATGGAATGGAATTGAATGTTGAATGGAATTAAAAGGAATGTGGAAAGGAAAGTGGATTGGAATGGAAAGGAATGTTGAATGGAATGGAATGGATTGCGGAATGGAAAGGAAGGGAATGGAATGGAATGTGGAATGGAATGGAATGTGGAATGGAATGGAATGGAAATGAATGGAATGGAAAGTGAAACGGAATGCAGTGGATTTTGGAGTGGAATTGAACGGAAGGGAATGTTGAGTGGAATGGAATGGAAAGGAATGGAAAGTGGAATGGAATGGATGGGAATGTAGAATGGAATGGAATGGAATTTGGAATGGAAAGGAATCAAATATGGAATGGAATGTGGAATGGAACGTGGACTGGAATGGATTGGAATCATGAATGGAATGGAATGGATTTTGGAATGGAATGGAATGGAATGGAATAGAATGCAATGGCATGAGGAATGAAATGGAGTGTGAAATGGAATGCAATGCAATGGAATATGGACTGGAATGGAATGGAATGGAATGTGGAATGGAACGTTGAATGGAAGGGAAAGGAATGGAATGTGGAATGGAAAGTTTCATGGAAAGTGGAATGGAACGTGGAATGTTACGCAGAATGGAACGTGGAATGCAATGCAATGTAACGTGGAGTGGAAAACGGATTGAAAAGTGGAGTGGAAACTGGAAAGGAATGTGGAATGGAACGTGGAATGGAAAGGAATGCAATGGGTCATGGAATGTATAGGAAAGTGGAATGGAATGGAAGAGAAAATGGAATGTATAGGAATGGAGTGTGGAATGTAATGGAATGGAATTAAGAATGGAATGTGGAATGTAATGGAATGGAAAGTGGAATGGAATATGGAATGGAATGGAATGTGGAATGGATTGTGGAATGGAATGTAGAAAGGAATGAGGAAAGGAATGGATTTTAATGGAATGTGTAATGGAATGAAATGGAAAGTGAAATGAAATGGAATGGAATGGAATGTGGAATGGCATAGAATGGAATGTGGAATGGAATGGGGAATGGAATGTGGAATGGAATGTGGAATGCAATGAAACAGAATATGGAATGGAATATGGAAAAGAGTGGAGTGGAATGTGGAATTGAATATAAAGGAGTGTTGAATGGAATGTGGAATGGAATGAAATGGAATGTGGAATGTAATGTGGAGTGGAATGGAATGGAATGGGGAATGGAATGGTCTGGAAAGTGAAATTTAATGTAGAAAGGAATGTGTAATGGAACGTGGAATGGAAAGGAATAGAAAGTGGAAAGAAATGGTAGGGAATGTGGAATTGAATTCAAAGGAATGTGGAATGGAATGGAAGTGAATGAAATGGAAATTAGAACGGAATGTAATGGAAAGTGGAATAGAATGAAAGGGAATGTGGAATGGAATGGAATGGAGTGGAATGTGGAATGGAATGTGGCATGGAATGTGGAATGGAATGTGGAAAGGAATGAAGTGGAACGTAGAATGAAATGTGGAATGGAATGAAGTGGAATGTGAAATGGTATGGAATGGAGAAGAATGTGGAAATGAATGCAATGGAAAGTGGAACGGAATAGAATGGAATGTGGAATGGAATGGAATGGAACGAGGAATGGAACGTGGAATGAAACATGGAATGGAATGTAATGGAATGTGGAATGGAATGGAATTGAATTTGGAATGGAATGGAATGGAGTGGAATGTGGAATGGAACGGAATGGGATGTGGAATGGAACGGAATGGAATGTCGAATGGAATGGAATGGAGGGGACTGTCGAATGGAATTGAATGGTATGAGGAACGGAATTGTACCGAATGAGTAATGGAATGTGGAATGGAGTGTGGAATTTAATGGAGGGGAATGCGGAATGGAATGTGGAATGGAATGGTGTGGAGTGTGGCACAGAATGGAAAGGAATGGGGAATGGAATGATGTGGAATGTGGAATGGAATGTGGAGTGGAATGTGGAATGGAATGTGGAATGGAATGCAATGTGAAATGGAATGGAATGGAACGTGGCATATAATGGAATGGAATGTGGAATGGAATAGAATGAAACTTGAAATGGAACTTGGAATGGAATGGAATGGAACTTGGAATGGAATGGAACGGAATGTGGAATGGAATGGAATGGAATGTGGAATGGAATGTAATGGAATGGAATGTAGAATGGAACATAATGAAATGTGGAATGGAAAGGGCAATGGAACGTCAAATGGAATGGAATGGAAAGTGGAATGGAATGGAAGGGAATGTGGAATGGAATTGATTGGAATATGGAATGGAATGCAATGGAATGAAATGGAATCTAGAAAGGAATGTAGTGTAATGGAATGGAAAGGAATGGAATGTGGCATTTAATGGAATGGAATGTGGAATGGAATGTGAAATGGAATGGAATGTGAAATGTAATGGAATGAAATGGAATGTGGTATGGAATGGAATAGAATGATGAATGGAACGTGGAATGGAATGGAATGGAACGGGGAGTGAAAAGTGGAATGGAATGTGGAATGGAATGGAATGCAATGTGGAATGGAATGGAATGGAAACTGGAATGGAATGGAATGGAATGTGGAATGGAATGCAATGGAACGTGGTTTTTAAAGGAATGGAATGTGGAATGGAATCGAATGGAATTTGGAATGGAATGTGGAATATAATGGAATGGAAAGTGGAATGAAATGTGGAATGGAATGGAATGTAATGTGGAATGGAATGTGGAATGGAAAGTATTGGAATATGTAATAGAATGCGGAATGCAATGTGGCATGAAATGTAATGGAATGCGGAATGGTATGAAATGGAATGTGCAGTGGAAAGGAATGGAATGCAACGTGGAATGGCATGGAATGGAATGTGCAATGGAATGTGGAAAGGAATGTGGAATGGAATGAAGAGGAATCTGGAGTGGAATGTGGTATGGAATGTGGAATGGAATGAAGTGGAATGTGGAATGGAATGGAATGGAGTGGAATGAGTAATGGAATCGAAGGGAATGTAAAACGGAATGTGGAATGGAATGAAATGAAATGAGGAATGGAATGCTGAATGGAATGGAAGGAAAGTGGAATGGAGTGGAATGTGGAATGGAATGGAATGGAAATTGGAATGGAACGTGGAAACGAATGTGGAATGGAACGTGTAAAGGAATGGAATGCAAAGTGGAATATAACGGAATGGAATGTGGAAAGGAATTGAGTGGAATGTGGAATGGAATGGAATGCAATGTAGAATGGAAAGTGGAATGGAATGGAATGGAATGTGGAATGGAATGAGGTATGGAATTGAATGAAATGTGCAATGGAATGGAATGGATTGTAGAATGGAATGGAATAGAATGGAATGGAATGTGGAATGGAATGTGGAATGGAATGTGGAATGGAACGTGGAATGGAATGTGGAATGGAACGTGGAATGGAACGTGGAATGTATTGGAATGGAATGGAAAGTGGAATGGAATGGAATGGAATGGGGAATGGAATGGAATGGAATGTGGAATGGAACGGAATGAAATGTGGAATGGAATGGAAAGAAGTGAAATGTGGAATGTAATGTGGAATGGAATGCAGTGGAATGTGAAATTGAATGGAGTGGAATGTGGAATGGAATGGAATGGAATGTGGAGTGGAATGTGGAATAGAATGGAATGGTATGTGGTATGTAACCAGGAAAGAAATGGAATGGAATGTGGAATGGAATGGAATGGAATGAGGAATGGTATTCAATGGAATTTGGGAAGGAGTTTGGAATCGAAAGTGGAATGGAGTGGAACGGAATGTGTAATGGCAAGGAATGGATTGCAGAATGGAATGGAATGGAATGTGTAATGGAATGGAATGGAAATGAATGGAATGGAAAGTGGAATGGAATGCAATGCAATGTGGAATTGAATGGAATATGGAATGGAAAGGAATGGAAAGGAATGGAAAGTGGAATGGAATGGATGGGAATGTGGAATGGAAAGGAATGGAATGTGGAATGGAATGGAATGGAATGTGGAATGAAACGTGGAAAGGAATGGAAGGGAATGTGGAATGGAAGGGAATGGATTGTGGAATGGCATAGAATGGATTGAAGAATGGAATGGAATGGAACGAGTAATGGAATGAAATGGAATGGAATGTGGACTGGAATGAAATGGAACGGAATGTGGAATATAATGTGAATGGAAGGGAATGGAAAGGAACGTGGAATGGAATGTGGAATGGAACGGATTGTGGAATGAAATGTGGAAAGGAATGGATTGGAGCGTGGAATGGAACGTGGAATTGAACATGGAATGGAACTTGGAACGGAAAGTGGAATTGAACGTGCAATGGACCGTGGAATGGAATGTGGACTGCAATGTGGAATGGAACGTGGAATGGAAAGTTTAACGGAACGTGGAATGGAACGTGGAATGAAACATGGAATGGAATGCAATGGAATTTGGAGTGGAAAGACGAATGGAACGTGGAGTGGAAACTGGAATGTAACGTGGAATGGAACGTGGAATGGAATGGATCGCAATGTGGAATGGAATGGAATGGAAGGTGGAATGGACTGGAATTGAATGTGGAATGGAATGGAATGGAATATGGAATGTGATGGATTGGAATGTGGAATCGAATGGAATGGAATTTAGAATGTAAAGTGGAATGTAATGGAATGTAATGTGGAATGGAATGTGGAATGGAATTTAGAATGGAAAGGAATGGAACGTGGAATGGAATGTGGAATGGAAAGTGGAAAGGAATGAGGAATGGAATGGAATGGAATGGAAAGCGGAAGGTAGTGGATTGGAATGAAATGGAAATTGAAATGGAATGGAATGAAATGTGCAATGGAAAGAAACGGAATGTGAAATGGAATGGAATGAAATGTAATGTGGAAGGGGGAGGAATGGAATGAAATGTAAATAGAAATGGAATGGAATGGAAAGTGGAATGGAATGGAATGCCGTGGAATGTGGAAAGGAACGCAACGGGACGTGAAATGGAATGTGTAATGGAATGTGCAATGGAATGTATAATGGAATGTGTAAAGCAAAGTGGAAAGGAATGAAGTGGAATGTGGGATGGTATAGAATGGGGAGGAATGTGGAAATGAATGGAATGCAACGTGGAATTGAATGTGGAATGGAATGGAGTGTAGAATGGAATTTGGAATAGAATGGAATGGAAAGTGGAATGGAATGTAGAATGGAATGGAATGGAATGTGGAATGGAATGTGGAATGGAATGGAAATGATTGTGGAAGGGAATGGAATGGAGAGGAATGTGGAATGGAATGGAATGGAATGTGGAATGGAATGGAATGGAGTGTGTAATGTAACGGAATGGAGGGGAATGTGGAATGGAATGGAATGGAATGAGGAATGGGTTGTGGAATGGAAAGTGGAATGGAATGGAGTGGAATGTGGAATCGAATGTGGAATGGAACGGAGTGGAGTGTGCAATGGAAAGGAATGTAATGTGCAATGGAACGGAATGGAATGTGGAATGGAATGGAATGTGAAATGGAATGAAATGGAACGTGGAATACAGTGGAATGGAATGGAATGTGAAATGGAATGGAATAGAACGTGGAATACAGTTGAAAGGAATGTGGAATGGAATTGAAAATGAATTGTGGAATGAATCGCAGAATGGAATGGAATGGAATGTGGAATGGAATGAAACCTAATGCAGAATGGAATGAAATGGAATGTGGAATGTAATTGATTGGAATGGAAAGTAGAATCGAACGTAATGGAATGTGTAATGGAATGTGGAACGGAATGGAATGGAATGTGGAATGGAATGGAATGGAATGTGGAATGGAATGGAATGGAATGTGGAATGGAATCTAATGGAATATGGAATGGAATGGAATGGAAAGGAATTGGATGTAGAATGGAACAGAATGGAATGTGGAATGGAACGTGGAATGGAGTGGAATGGAATGGAATGTGTAATGGAATGGAGTGGAATGGGCAATGGAACGGAGTGAAATGTGGAATGGAAAGAGAAATGGAATGGAATGAAATGTGGAATGGAATGAAATGGAATGCGGAATGGTATGGAGTAGAATGTGAAATGGAAAGTGAAATGGAATGGAATGGAATGTGGAATGGAATGGAATTGAATGGAATTTGGAATGCAATGGAATGGAGTGGAACGTGGAATGGAATCTAAAGGAATGTGGAATGGAACTTCGAATGGAATGTGGAATGCAATGTGGAATGGAATTTGGAATGGAAAGGAATGGAATGTGGAATGAAGTGGAATTGAATGTGAATTGGAATGATATGTAATGGAATGGAACGCTAAATGGAATGTGTAATGGAATTCAATATAATTTGGAATAAAATGGAATGGAATATGGAACGGAATGGAAAGGAATGTAGAATGGAAGGTGGAATAGAATGGAATTGAAAGTGGAATGCAATGGAATGCATTGCAGAATGAAATGGAATGGAATGAAATGTGGTATGATATGGAATGGAAATGAATGGAATTGAATGTGGAATGGAATGCAATGGAATGTGGATTGGAATGGAATGGAACATTGAATGTAATGGAATGGAATGTGGAATTGAATGGAATGGAAAGTAATGGAATGTGTAATGCAATGTGGAATGGAAAGGAATGGAACATGGAATGGAAAGTGGAATGGAATGTGGAATGGAATGGAATGGAATGTGGAATGCAAAGGAATGGAATGTGGAATGGAACGGAATGGAATATGGAATAGAATGGAATGGAAAGGAATGTGGAAAGAAATGTAATGTAATGGAATGAAATGGAATGGAATGTGGAATGGGTTGGAATGGAATGTGGAATGGAATGGAATAGAAAGGAATGGAATGTGGAATGGAAAGCAGAACGGAAAGGAATGGAACGTGAAATGGAATGGAAACGAATGGAATGGAATGTGAAATGGAATGTAGGAAGGAATGTGGAATGGAATTGAGTGGATTGTGGAATGGAATGGAATGGAATGTGGAATGGAATGAGGAATGGAATGTGGTATGGAATGTAATGGAATGTGGAATGAAATGGAATGGATTGTATAATGGAATGGAATGGAATATGGTATGGAATGGAGTGGAATTTGGAATGGAATGGAATGCAATGCAATGTGGAATTCAATGGAAAGGAATGGAATGGAATGGAACGGAATGAAATGGAAGGGAATACAGAATGGAATGTGGAATGGAATGGAAAGGAATATGGAATGGAATGGAATAGAATGGAATGTGGAATGGAATGCAGAATGGAATGGAAAGGAATGCGAAAAGGAAAGGAATTGAATGTGGAATGGAATGGAACAGAAAGTGAAAAGGAATGGAATGGCATCTGGATTGGAATGCAATAGAATGTGGAATGAAATGGAATGGAAGGTGGAATGGAATTTGGAATGCAATGGAATGAAATGTGGAATGGAATGGAAAGGAATGCGGAAAGGAATGTGGAATTGAATGGAATGGAACGGGGAATGGAACATGGAATGGAATGGAGTGGAATGTGGAATGGAGAGGAATGGGGAATATAATGGAATGGAATGTGGAATGGAATAGAAAGGAATGGAATGAGGAATGGAATGGAATGGATTTTAGAAAGGAATGAAACGGAAGGAAATGTGGAATGGAATGCAATGGAAAGGAATGGATTGGAATGTGGTATGGAATGGAATGGAATGGAATGTGTTCTGGAACGTTATGGAATTTGGATTGGAATGGAATGCAATCTGGATTGGAATGGAGTGGAAAGGAATGCAATGTGGAATGGAATGGAATGGAAGGGAATGTGGAATGGAAAGCAGAAGGGAATGGAACGGAATGTGGAATGGAATGGTATCTGTAATGGAATGGAATAGAAAGGAATGTGGAATGGAATGGAATAGAATAGAAAGTGGAATGGAATGGAACAGAATAGAAAGTGGAATGGAATGGAATGGAATGGAATGGAATTTAATGGAATATGGAATGGAATGTGGAATGGAATGGAATGTGAAATGGAAAAGAATGGAATGAGGAATAGAATGGAATGGAATTTAGAATGGAATGGAATTTAATGGAATGTGGAGTGGAATGGAATGGATTGGAATTAAATATGGAATGGAATATGGAAGGGAATGGAATGGAATTTGAAATGGAATGGAATCGAATGTGGAATGGAATGTGGAATGGAACAGAATGGAATGGAATATGGAGTGGAATGGAATGAAGTGGAAGTTGAAATGGAATGGAATGGAATGGAATGTGCAATGGAAAGTGGAATGGAATGGAATGGAATGGAATAGAACGGAATGTGGAATGGAATGTGGAACGGAATGTAACAGAATGTGAAATGTCATGGAATGGAATGTGGAATGGAATGGAAGGGAATGTGGAATGGAACTTAAAGTAGTGGAAGGTGGAATGGAATGGAATAGAATTTGTAATGCCATGCAAAGGAATGTCTAATGGAATGTGGAATGGAATGGAATGGTATATGTAATGGAATGGAATGTAATGGTATCTGTAATGGAATGGAATAGAATGGAATGTGGAATGGAATGGAACAGAATAGAAAGTGGAATGGAATGGAATTTAATGGAATATGGAATGGAATGTGGAATGGAATGGAATGTGAAATGGAATAGAATGGAATGCGGAATAGAATGGAAAGGAATTTAGAATGGAATGGAATTTAATGGAATGTGGAGTGGAATGGAATGGATTGGAATTAAATATGGAATGGAATATGGAAGGGAATGGAATGGAATTTGAAATGGAATGGAATCGAATGTGGAATGGAATGTGGAATGGAACGGAATGGAATGGAATATGGAGTGGAATGGAATGAAGTGGAAGTTGAAAAGGAATGGAATGGAATGGAATGTGCAATGGAAAGTGGAATGGAATGGAATGGAATGGAATGGAATAGAAAGGAATGTGGAACGGAATGTGGAACGGAATGTAACGGAATGTGAAATGTCATGGAATGGAACGTGGAATGGAATGGAAGGGAATGTGGAATGGATTGTGGAATATAGTGGAATGGAATGTGGAAAGCAATGTTAAATGGAATGTGGAATCGAATGGAATGGAATGTGGAATGGAATCAGGAATGGAATGGAATGGATTGTTGAATGGAATGTTGAATGCAATGTGGAAAGGAGTGGAATGGAAAGTGGAATGACACGTGGAATGGAACGTGGAATGGAATGGAATTGAGTTTGGAATGGAATGTGGAATGGAATGTGGAATGCAATGAAGCAGAATATGGAATGGAATATGGAAAAGAGTGGAGTGGAATGTGGAATTGAATATCATGGAGTGTTGAATGGAATGTGGAATGGAATGAAATGGAATGTGGAATATAATGTGGAGTGGAATGGAATGGAATGGGGAATGGAATGGTCTGGAAAGTTAAATGGAATGTGCAAAGGAATGTGTAATGGAACGTGGAATGGAAAGGAATAGAAAGTGGAATGAAATGGTAGGGAATGTGGAATTGAATTCAAAGGAATGTGGAATGGAATGGAAGTGAATGAAATGGAAATTAGAACGGAATGTAATCGAAAGTGGAATAGAATGAAACGGAATGTGGAATGGAATGGAATGGAGTGGAATGTGGAATGGAATGGAATGGAATGTGGCATGGAATGTGGAATGGAATGTGGAAAGGAATGAAGTGGAACGTGGAATGTAATGTGGAATGGAATGGAGTGGAATGTCAAATGGTATGGAATGGAGAAGAATGTGGAAATGAATGCAATGGAAAGTGGAACGGAATAGAATGGAATGTGAACTGGAATGGAATGTAATGTGGAATGGAATTCAATTGAGTTTGGAATGGAATGGAATTGAATGTTGAATGGAATTGAAAGGAATGTGGAAAGGAAAGTGGATTGGAATGGAAAGGAATGTTGAATGGAATGGAATGGATTGCAGAATGGAAAGGAATGGAATGGAATGAAATGTGGAATGGAATGGAATGTGGAATGGAATGGAATGGAAATGAATGGAATGGAAAGTGAAATGGAATGCAGTGGATTTTGGAGCGGAATGGAATGGAAGGGAATGTTGAGTGGAATGGAATGGAAAGGAATGGAAAGTGGAATGGAATGGATGGGAATGTGGAATGGAATGGAATGGAATTTGGATTGGAAAGGAATCGAATATGGAATGGAATGGAATGGAATGTGGACTGGAATGGATTGGAATCATGAATGTAATAGAATGGATTTTGGAATGGAATGGAATGGAATGGAATAGAATGCAATGGAATGAGGAATGAAATGGAGTGTGAAATGGAATTCAATGCAATGGAATTTGGACTGGAATGGAATGGAATGGAATGTGGAATGGAATGTGGAATGGAATGGAAAGGAATGGAAAGTGGAATGGAAAGTTTCATGGAAAGTGGAATGGAAGGTGGAATGGTACGCAGAAAGGAACGTGGAATGCAATGCAATGTAACGTGGAGTGGAAAACGGATTGAAAAGTGGAGTGGAACCTGGAAAGGAATGTGGAATGGAACGTGGAATGGAATGGAATGCAATGGGTCATGGAATGTATTGGAAAGTGGAATGGAAAGGAAATGAAAGTGGAATGGAATGGAAGGGAAAATGGAATGTAAAGGAATGGAGTGTGGAATGTAATGGAATGGAATTAAGAATGGAATCTGGAATGGAATGGAATGGAAAGTGGAATGGAATGTGGAATGGAATGGAATGTGGACTGGATTGTGGACTGGAATGTAGAAAGAAATGAGGAAAGGAATGCAATGGAATGAAATGTGTAATGGAATGAAATGGAAAGTGAAATGGAATGGAATGGAATGGAATGTGGAATGTGGAATGGCATAGAATGGAATGTGGAATGGAATGAGGAATGGAATGTGGAATGGAATGTGGAATGCAATGAAGCAGAATATGGAATGGAATATGGAAAAGAGTGGAGTGGAATGTGGAATTGAATATAAAGGAGTGTTGAATGGAATGTGGTGTGGAATTAAATGGAATGTGGAATGTAATGTGGAGTGGAATAGAATGGAATAGGGAATGGAATGGTCTGGAAAGTGAAATGGAATGTGGAAAGGAATGTGTAATGGAACGTGGAATGGAAAGGAATAGCAAGTGGAATGAAATGGTAGGGAATGTGGAATTGAATTCAAAGGAATGTGGAATGGAATGGAAGTGAATGAAATGGAAATTAGAATGGAATGTAATGGAATGTGGAATAGAATGAAAGGGAATGTGGAATGGAATGGAATGGAGTGGAATGTGGAATGGAATGGAATGGAATGTGGCATGGAATGTGGAATGGAATGTGGAAAGGAATGAAGTGGAACGTGGAATGTAATGTGGAATGGAATGGAGTGGAACGTGAAATGGTATGGAATGGAGAAGAATGTGGAAATGAATGCTATGAAAAGGGGAATGGAATAGAATGGAATGTGGAATGGAATGTGGAATGGAATGGAAAGGAACAAGGAATGGAACGTGAAATGGAACATGGAATGGAATGGAATGGAATGTGGAATGGAATGGAATGGAATGTGGAATGGAATGGAATGGAGTGGAATGTGGAATGGAAAGGAATGGGATGTGGAATGGAATGGAGTGGAATGTGGAATGGAAAGGAATGGGATGTGGAATGGTATGGAATGGAATGGAATGTCGAATGTATTGGAATGGAGGGGAATGTCGAATGGAATTGAATGGAATGAGGAATGGAATTGAATCGAATGAGGAATGGAATGTGGAATGGAATGTGGAATTTAATGGAGTGGAATGCGGAATGGAATGTGGAATGGAATGGTGTGGAGTGTGGAATAGAATGGAAAGGAATGGGGAATGGAATGGTGTGGAATGTGGAATGGAATGTGGAGTGGAATGTGGAATGGAATGTGTAATGGAATGCAATGTGAAATGGAATGGAATGGAACGTGGCATATAATGGAATGGAATGTGGAATGGAACAGAATGAAACTTGAAATGGAACTTGGAATGGAATGGAATGGAACTTGGAATGGAATGGAACGGAATGTGGAATGGAATGGAATGGAATGTGGAATGGAATGCAATGGAATGGAATGTAGAATGGAACGTAATGGAATGTGGAATGGAAAGGGCAAAGGAACTTCGAATGGAATGGAATGGAAAGTGGAATGGAATGGAAGGGAATGAGGAATGGAATTGATTAGAATATGGAATGGAACGCAATGGAATGAAATGGAATCTAGAAAGGAATGTAGTGTAACGGAATCGAATGGAATTTAAAGGAATGTGGCATTTAATGGAATGGAATGTGGAATGGAATGTGAAATGGAATGGAATGTGAAATGGAATGGAATGAAATGGAATGTGGTATGGAATGGAATAGAATGAGGAATGGAACGTGGAATGGAATGTGGAATGGAATGGAATGCAATGTGGAATGGAATGGAATGGAACGTGGTTTTTAATGAAATGGAATGTGGAATGGAATGGAATGGAATTTGGAATGGAATGTGGAATGTAATGGAATGCAAAGTGGAATGAAATGTGGAATGGAATGGAATGGAATGGAATGTGGAATGGAATGTGGAATGGAAAGTATTGGAATATGTAATAGAATGTGGAATGCAATGTGGCATGAAATGTAATGGAATGCGGAATGGAAAGAATGGAATGTGCAGTGGAAAGGAATGGAATGCAACGTGGAATGGCATGGAATGGAATGTGCAATGGAATGTGGAAAGGAATGTGGAATGGAATGAAGAGGAATCTGGAGTGGAATGTGGTATGGAATGTTGAATGGAATGAAGTGGAATGTGGAATGGAATGGAAAGGAGTGGAATGAGTAATGGAATCGAAGGGAATGTGGAATGGAATGTGGAATGGAATGAAATGGAATGAGGAATGGAAGGCGGAATGGAATGGAATGGAAAGTGGAATGGAATGGAATGTGGAATGCAATGGAATGGAAATTGGAATGGAATGTGGAATCGAATGTGGAAAGGAACGTGGAAAGGAAAGGAATGCAAAGTGGAATATAATGGAATGGAATGTGGAAAGGAATTGAGTGGAATGTGGAATGGAATGGAATGCAATGTAGAATGAAAAGTGGAATGGAATGGAATGGAATGTGGAATGGAATGAGGTATGGAATAGAATGAAATGTGGAATGGAATGGAATGGATTGTAGAATGGAATGGAATGGAATGGAATGGAATGGAATGGAATGGAATATGGAATGGAATGGAATGGAATGGAATATGGAATGGAATGGAATGGAACGGAATGTGGAAAAGAATGGAATGGAATGAAATGTGGAATGCAATGGAATGGAATGTGGAATGCAATGGAATGGAATAGACTGGAATGGAATGTGGAATGCAACTGAAAGGAATGGAATGTTATGGAATGGAAGGGAATGCGGAATGGAATGTGGAACGGAATGTAAAGGAAAGTGCAATGGAATGGAATGGAATAGAATGTGGAATGGAATGGAATGGAATGTGCAATTGAATGTGCAATGGAATGGAATGCAATGTGAAAAGGAGTGGAATGGAATGAGGAATGGAATTAAATGGAAAGTGAAAAGGAATCAAAGGAATGTGGAATGGAATGGAATGGAATGTGGAAGGGAATGGAATGGAATCGGGAATAGAATGGAATGGAAAGAGGAATGGAATGGAAAGGAATGAGGAAACGAACGGAATTGAAAGTGAACAGGAATGGAAAGGAATGTGGAATGCAATGGAATGGAACGTAGAATGGAATGGGCAACAGAATGTGGAATGGAATGTGGAATGCAATGTGGAATGGAATGGAGTGGAATGTGGAATGGAATGGAAAGGAATCTGCAATGGATTGAAATTGAAAGGAATGTGGAATGGAATGTGGATTGGAATGGAAAGGATAATGGAATGGAATTGAATGGGATGGAATATGGAATGGAATTGAATGGAATGCAATTTGGAATGGAATGGAATGGAATGTGGAATGGAATGGAATGGCATGTGGAATTCAATGGAATAGAATGTGGAATGCATTGGAATGGAATGTGGAATGGAATTGAATTGTATGAGGAATTGAATGTGGAACGGAATGGAATGGAATGTGGAATGGAATTCAATGGAATGAGCAATGGAACGGAATGGCATGTGGAATGGAATGGAATGGAATGTAGAATGGAATGTGGAATGGAATGTGGAATGGAATTGAATGGAATGTGGAAAGGAATGGAATGGAATGTAGAATGGAATTTTGAATGGAATCGAATGGAATGTGGATTGGAATGTGGTATGGAATGGAATGGAATGTGGAATGGAATGGAAAGGATTGTAGAATGGAATGGAATGGAAGGGAATGGAATATGGAATGAATTGGAATGGAATGGAATATGGAATGGAATGGAATGGAACGGAATGTGGAATGCAATGGAAACAATGGAATGGAAAGGAATGGAATGTGGAATGGAATGGAAAGGAATGTGGAATGAAATGCCATGGAATTTAATGTGAAATGGAATGGAATGGAATTGAATGGAATGTAGATTGGAATGGAATGGAATGTGAAAAGGAATGGAATGGAAGGGGGAATGGAATGGAATGGAATGTGGAATAGAATGGAATGGAAAGTGGAATGGAATGGAATGAAATGTGGAATGGAATGGAGTATAATGAGGAAAGGAACGTGGAATGGAATGTGGAATGGAATGGAATGGAACGTGGAATGGATCGTGGAATGGAACGTGGACTGGAAAGTGGAAAGGAACGTGGAATTGAACCTGGAATGAACCGTGGAATGGCATGTGAAATGGAATGGAATGGAATCGAATGGAATGTGGAATGGAAACGAATGGAATGGAATGTGGAATGGAATGTGGAATGAAATGGAATGGAAGGTGGAATGGAATGTGGAAAGCAACGTGGAATGGAAAGTAGAATGGAACCTGGAATGGAATGGAATGGAATGTGAAATGAATTGGAATGGAATGGAATGTGGAATGGAATGGAAAGGAATCTGAAATGGAATGCAATGTGGAATGGAATGAAATTTGAAATAAAGTGGAATGGAATGCAGAATGGAATGAAATGGAATGCAGAATGGAATGGAATTGAGTGGAAAGTGGAATGGAAGTGATTGGAATGTGGAATGGAATGTGGAAAGAAATAGAATGGAATGTGGAATGGAATTGAATGAAATGTGTAATGGAATGGAGTGGAATGTAGAATGGAATGTGGAATGGAATGGGGAATGGAAATCAATGGAATGTGGAATGGAATGGAATGGAATGTGGAATGGAATAGAATGGAATTTGGAATGGAATGTGCTATGGAATGAAATGGATTGTTTAATGGAATGTGGTATGGATGGAATGGAATGTGGAATGGAATGGAAAGGGATGTAGAATGGAATGGAATGGAAAAGAATATGGAATGGAATGAAATGGGATGGAATGCAGAATACAATGGAATGGAATGGAATGGAATGGAAGGAAAAGCAAAATGGAATGTGGAATGGAATGGAAAGGAATGTGGAATAAAATGGAATGTAATGGAATATGGAATGGAATGGAATGGAATTGAAAAGAATGTGAAATGGAATGTGGAATAAAATGGAATGGAATGTGTAAGGGAATGAATGGAATGTGGAATGGAATGGAATGGAATGTGAAAAGGAATTGAATGGAATGTGTAAAATGGAATGGAATGGAAAGTGGAATGGAATGGAATGGAATGTGGAATGGAATGGAATGGAATGTGGAATGGAATGGAATGTGGAATGGCTTCGAATGGAACGTGGAATGGATCGTGGATTCGAACCTCGAATCGAAAGTGGAAAGGAAGATGGGCTGGAACGTGGAATGGACGGTGGAATGGAATGTGGAATGGAATTGAATGGAATGGAATGGAATATTCAATGGAATGGAATGGAATGTGGAATGAAATGTGAAATGGAATGGAATGCAATGGAAAGTTATGTGGAATGGAATGGAATGGAATGTTGAACGGAAGTAGTGGAGTCTCAAATGGAATGGAATGGAATGGAATGGAAAGTTCAATGGAATGGAATGAGATGTGAAATGGCAAGGAATGGAAAGTGGAATGGAATGGAATGAAGTGGAAAGTGGAATGGAATGGAATGGAGGGGAAAGTGGAATAGAATGGAATGTGGAATGGAATGTAGAATGGAATGTGAAATGGAATGTGGAATGAAATGTGGAATGCAATGGTATGGAAACTGGAATGGAACGAGGAATGGAACGTGGAATGGGATGTAGAATGGAGTATGGAATGGAAATTGGAATGTAATGTGGAATGGAATGGAATGGAAAGTTGACTGTAATGGTATGAAAAGGAAGGTTGAATGGAGTGCAATCGAATCTGGAATAGAAAGTTGTATGGAATGTTTAAAGGAATGCAGAATGGAATGGAGTGGAATGTGCAATGGAATAGAATGGAATGGAATGTGGAATGGAATGTGGAATGGAACGTGAAATGAAAGTGAAGGGAACGTGGAATGGAACGTGGAATGTATTGGAATGGAATGGAAAGTGGAATGGAATGGAATGGAATGGGGAATGGAATGGAATGGAATGTGGAATGGAACGGAATGAAATGTGGAATGGAATGGAAAGAAGTGAAATGTGGAATGTAATGTGGAATGGAATGCAGGGAATGGGAAATTGAATGGAGTGGAATGTGGAATGGAATGGAATGTGGAATGGAATGTGGAATGGAATGGAATGGAATGTGGTATGTAACCTGGAAAAAAATGTAATGGAATGTGGAATGGAATGTAATGGAATGTGGAATGGTATTCAATGGAATTTGGAAAGGAGTTTGGAATGGAAAGTGGAATGGAGTGGAACGGAATGTGTAATGGCAAGGAATGGATTGCAGAATGGAATGGAATGGAATGTGGAATGGAATGGAATGGAAATGAATGGAATGGAAAGTGGAATGGAATGCAATGCAATGTGGAATTGAATGGAATATGGAATGGAAAGGAATGGAAAGGAATGGAAAGTGGAATGGAATTAATGGGAATGTGGAATGGAAAGGAATGGAATGTGGAATGGAACGGAATGGAATGTGGAATGGAACGTGGAAAGGAATGGAAGGGAATGTGGAATGGAATGGAATGCATTGTGGAATGGAATAGAGTGGATTGTAGAAAGGAATGGAATGGAACTAGTAATGGAATGGAATGGAATGGAACTAGTAATGGAATGAAATGGAATGGAATATGGACTGGAATGAAATGGAATGGAATGTGGAATATAATGTGGAATGGAAGGGAATGGAAAGGAATGTGGAATGGAATGTGGAATGGAATGGATTGTGGAATGAAATGTGGAAAGGAATGGATTGGAGCATGGAATGGAACGTGGAATGGAACTTGGAAAGGAAAGTGGAATGGAACATGGAATGGACCGTGGAATGGAATGTGGAATGTGGAATGCAATGTGGAATGGAACGTGGAATGGAAAGTTTAATGGAACGTGGAATGGAACGTGGAATGAAACATGGAATGGAGTGCAATGGAACTTGGAGTGGAAAGACGAATGGAACACGGAGTGGAAACTGGAATGTAACGTGGAATGTAACGTGGAATGGAATGGATCGCAATGTGGAATGGAATGGAATGGATGGTGGAATGGAATGGAATTGAATGTGGAATGGAATGCAATGGAATATGGAATGTGATGGAATGGAATGTGGAATAGAATGGAATGGAATTTAGAATGTAAAGTGGAATGGAATGGAATGGAACGTGGAATGGAATGTGGAATGGAACATGGAATGGAATGTGGAATGGAAAGTGAAATGGAATTAGGAATGGAATGGAATGGAATGGAAAGCGGAAGGGACTGGAATGGAATGAAATGGAAATTGAAATGGAATGGAATGGAATGTGGAATGGAATGGGTTTGAATTGAATGTGAAATGCAATGTGGAATGCCAGGGAATGGAATGGAATGGAATGTGGAAAGAAATGAAATGGACAGTGGAATGAAATGGAATGGAATGTGGAATGGAATCTAACGGAATGGAATGTGGAATGGAATGTGGAAAGGAATGTGGAATGCAATGGAATGGAATGCGGAATGGAATGTGGAATGGAATGTGGAAAGGAATGGAATGGAGTGTGGAATGGAAGGTGGAATGGAATGTAGTGGAACGTGGAATGGAATGGAATATCGAATGGAATGGAACGGAAAGTGGAATGGAAAGCGCAATGGAATGGAATGGAACGTGGAATGGAAAGTGGAATGGAACGTGGAATGGAACGTGGAATGCAATGTGTAATGTAGAACTGAATGGAATAGAATGTGGAATGGAACGGAATGGCATGAGGAATGGAATGGAAGGGAATTTGGAATGGAATGGAATGGAATGCGTAATGGAATGTGGAATGCAAATGAATGGAATGTGCAATGGAATGAAATGGAAAATGGAATGGAATGAAATGGAATGGAATGTGGAATGGTATGGAATGGAATGGAATGTGGAAAAGAATATAATGGAATGGAATGGATTGGTTGGAATCCGGAATGGAATGGAATGGAATGTGGAATGGATTTGAATGGAATATGGAATGGAACATGAAATGGAATGGAATGGAATGGAATGTGAAATGGAATTGACCAGAATGGAACGAGGAATGGAACGGAATAGAAAGTGTAATGGAAAGCGGAGTGGAACTCGGAATAGAATGAAATGGACCGTGGAGTGGAAAGTTGAATGGAACGTGGATTGGAAAGTGGAATGGAATGGAATGCAATGTGGAATAGAATGAAATGGAAGTTGGAATGGTATGGAATGGAATGAGGAAATGAATGGAATGGAATTTGGAATGGAATGTGGAAAGTAATGGAATGGAATGTGGAATTCAATGTGGAATAGAATGGAATGGAGTGTGGAATGGAATGTGAAATGGAAAGGAATGGAGCCTAGAATGGAATGTGGAATGGAAAGTGGAATGAAATGTGGAATGGAATGAGGAATAGGGTGGATTTAAATGGGCAATGCAATGGAATGGAATGTGGAATGGAATAGAATGGAGTGCAATGTGTTATGACATGGAATGGAATTTGGAATGGAATGTGGAATGGAATGAAGAGGAGTGTGGAGAGAAATGTGGAAAGGAATGAAGAGGAGTGTGGAGTGAAATGTGGAAAGGAATGTTGAATGGAATAGAGCAGAATGTGGAATGGAATGGAACGGAGTGGTAAGTGGAAAGGAATGTGGAATGGAATGTGGAATGTAATGAAATGGAATATGGAATTTAATGTGGAATGGAATGGAATGGAAAGTGTAATGGAATGGAATGAACTAGAAGGTGGAATTGAATGGAGTGGAATTTGAAATGGAATGGAATGGAACGTGGAATGGAATGTGGAATGGAATGGAGTGGATAGAGGAATGCAATGGAATGGAATGTGGAAACAAATGGAATGGAATGTGGAATAGAATGTGGAATGGAATGGAATGGACTGGATTGTGGAATGCAATGTGAAATGGAATGGGAAATGGAATGAAATGAAATGTGGAATGGAATGGAATGTGGATAGGAATGTGGAATGCCATGGAATGGACTTTGGAATTGAATGGAATGTGGATAGGAATGTGGAATGCAATGGAATGGAATGTGGAATTGAACGGAATGGAATTTGGAATGGAATGGAATGGAATGGAATGAAATTTGGAATGGAATGGAATGGAATGGAAGTTGGAATGGAGGGGAATGGAATGGAATTTGGAACGCTATATGAAAAGGAATGGGAAATGGAATGGAATGAAATGTGGAATGGAATGGAAATCGGACTGGAATGCGGAATGGAATGGAAAGGAATGTGGAATGGAATGTATTGGAAAGTGGAATGCAATGAAAAGAATAGATGTGGAATGGAATGAAATGGAATGTGGAAAGGAATGTGGAATGGAATACTATGGAATGTGGAAAGGAATGTGGAATGGAATACTATGGAATGTGGACTGGAATGTGGATTGGAATGGAATGGAATGGAATGTGGACTGTAACGGAATGGAATGTTGAATAAATGGAATGCAATTTGCACTGGAAAAGAATGGAATGCGGAATTCAATAGAAGGGAGTGGAACGAGGAATGGAATCAAATGGAATGGAATGTCGAATGGAATTGAATGCAATGTGGACAGGAATGCAATTGAATGTTGAATGGTATCGAATGGAATGGAATGTGAAGTGGAATTGAATGGAATGTCGAATAGAATGTGGAATAGAATAGAATGGAATTTGGAAAGGAATGTGGAATGGAATGTGGAATGAAATGGAATGGAATGTGGAATGGAATGTGCAATTGAATGTAAAATGGAAAGGAATGTAATGTGGAATGGAATGCAATTCAATGTGGAAGGGAATGCAAGGGAATGGAAAGTGAAATGGAACACAAGAGAATGAGGAATGGAATGTGGAATACAATGGAATGGATTGGAATGGAATGGAATAGAATGGAATGTGGAAAGGAATGTAACGGAATGTGAAATGTCATGGAATGGAATGTGAAATGGAACGGAATGGAATGAGGAATGGAATTGAATGCAATGTGGAATGAAATGGAATGGAATGTAGAATGGAATTTTGAATGGAACGGAATGGAATGTGGAATGGAATGGAATGGAATATGGATTGCAACGTGGAATGCAATGGAAGGGAATGCGGAATGGAATGTGTAATGCAATGGAATTTGACGTGGAATGGAACATGGAATGGAATGTGGAATGGAAAGTGGAAAGGATCGTCAAAAGGAATGTGGAATGGACAGTGGAATGGAATGCGGAATGGAATGGAATGGAATGTGGAGTGGAATCTGGAATCGAAAGGAATGGAATGGAAAAGAATGTGGAATGGAATGGAATGGAATGTGGAATTGAATTTAATGGAATGGAATGTGGAATGGAATGAGGAATGGAACGTGCAATGGAATATTGAATGGAACGTGGAATGGAATGTGGAATGTCATGGAATGGACTGTGGAATGGAATGTGGAATGGAACGTGGAAAGGAACGCCCAATGGAATGTGGAATGGAACGTGGAATGGAATGTCGAATAGAATGTGGAATGGAATGGAATGGAATGGAATGTGGAATGGAATGGAATTGAATGAGGAATGGAACGTGGAATGGAATGGAATGTGGCATGGAATTGAATGAGGAATGTGGCATGGAATCTGGAATGGAAAGGAATGGAATGGAAGGGAATGTGGAATGGAATGGAATGGAATGTGGAATTGAATAGAATGGAATGTAATGGGGAATGGAATGGGGAATGGAACGTGCAATGGAATACTGAATGGAACATGGAATGGAAGGTGGAATGTCATGGAATGGATTGTGGAATGGAATGTGGAATGGAACGTGGAAAGGAACACCCAATGGAACGTGGAAAGGAACGTGCAATGGAAAGTGAAATGTAATGTGGAATGGAATGTGGAATGGAATTTGGAATGGAATGTGGAATGGAATGTGGAATGGAATGGAATTGAATGAGGAATGGAACGTGGAATGGAATGGAATGGAATGTGGCATGGAAATTAATGGAATGTGGAATGGAACATGGAGGGGAAAGTGGAATGGAAAGCAGAATGGAACGCTCAATGGAATTGAATGCAATGTGGAATGGAATGGAATGGAACGTTGATTGTAATGGAATGGAATGCCGAATGGAATGTGGAATGGAATGGAATGGAATGGAATGGAATGGAATGTGGAATGGAATGGGGAATGCAATGTGGAATGGAATATGGAATGGAATTGAATGGAGTGTGGAATGGAATGGAATGGAATGTGGAATGGAATGGAATGGAATGTGGAATGGATGGTGGAATGGAACGTGGAATGGAACGTGGAATAGAAAGTGGAAAGGAACTTGGAATGGATCGTGGAATGGAACGTGGAATGGATTGTGGAATGCAATGGAATGGAGTGTGGAATGGAATGCAATGGAAGTGTGCAATGTGGAATGGTGTAGAATGGAATGTGAAATGGAATGAAGTGGAATGTGGACTGGAATGTGGAACGGAATGTAGAATGGAATGGAGAGGAATGTGCAATGCAATGGAATGGAATGTGCAATGCAATGAAATGGAATATGGAATGGAATGGAATCGGATGTGGAATGGGATAGAATGTGGACTGGAATTGAAAGGAATTGAATAGAATGTGAAACAGAATGGAATGTAATGTGGAATGGAGTTGAATGGAAAGTGGAATGGAATGGAATGAAATGTAGAATGGAATGTGGAATGGAGTGTTGAATGGAATTGAATGGATTGTGGAATAGAATATAATGGAAAGTAGAATGGAACGTGGAATGGAATGTGGTATGGAATGGAATGCAATGTGAAATGGAATGGAATTGATTTTAGAATGGAATGGAACGGATTGGAATTGAATATGGAATGGAATGCAATTGAATGGAACGTGGAATGGAATTTAATGGAACGGAATTTGGAATGAAATGCAATGGAATGGAATGGAATTGAATGGAATGAAAGGGAATGCGGAATGGAATGTGGAATGGAATGGAAATGAATGTGGAATGGAATGGAATGGAATGTGGAATGGAATGGAAAGGAATGTGTAATAGAATGTGGAATGGAATGGAATGGAATGTGGAAAGGAATGGAATGGAATGTGGAATGGAATGGAATGGATCGTGTAATGGAATGGAAAGGAATGTGGAAAGGAAGGAATGGAATGTGGAATGGAATGGAGTTGAATGAGGAAAGTAACGTGGAATGGAATGGAATGGAATGTGGAATGGAAATGAATGGAATGTGGAATAGACTGCAATGGAATTTAAAATAGATTGTGGAATGGAATGTGGAATGGAAATGAATGGAATGTGGAATGGAATGGAATGGAATGTAGAAAGGAATGTGAAATGGAATGAGGAAAGGAATTGAATGAAATGTAGAATGGAATGGAATGGAATGTAGAATGGAATCTGGAATGGAATGAGGAATAGAATAAAATGGAATGTGGAATGGAATTGAATGGAATGTGGAATGGAATTGAATGGAATGTAGAATAGAATGTGGGATGGAATGGAATGGAATTTGGAATGGAATGTGTTATGGAATGGAATGGCATGTGGAATGGAATGGAATGGAATGGAAAGGACGGGAATGCAGAATGGAATATGGAATGGAATGCAAAGGAATGTGGAATAGAATGAAATGGAATGGAATGTGTAATGCCATGGAATTGAATGTGTAATGCCATGGAATGGAATGTGGAATGGAATGTGGAATGGAATGGAATGGAAGGTGGAATATAATGCGGAATGAAGTGGAGTTGCATGTGGAATGGAATTGAATCGAATGGAAGGTGAAATGGAGTGTGGAATGGAATGGAATTGAATGTGGAATGGATTGGAATGGAATGTGGAATGGAATGGAAACTGGAATGGAAATGATAGCAATGTGAAATGAAATGCTGAATGAAATTTGAAATGGAATGAAATGGATCGTGGGATGGAATGAAACGGAACATAGAATCGAGTAGAATGAAGCTTGGATAGGAATGTAGTGCAATGTGGAATGGTACATGGAATGTAACCTGGAACGGAATAGAATGGAATGTGGAATGGCATGGAATGGAATGTGGACTGGAATGGAGTCGAATGGAATGGAATGCAATGTGTAATGGAAGGTGACATGGAACGTGGAATGGAATGGAATGAACGTGGAATGGAATGTACAATGGAACGTGGAAAGCAAGGTGGAATGGAACATGGAATGGAAGGTGGAATGGAACGAGGAATGGAACGGAATGCAACCTGGAATGGAAAGTGGAATGAAATGTGAAATGGAAGGTGGAATGGAACGTGGAATGGAATGGAATAGAACGTGGAATGTAATGTGGAAGGAACGCAGAAAGGAATGCAATGGAATCTGGAAAAGGGTGTAATCGAATGTGGAATACAATGGACTGGAATGTGGAATGGAGTGTGGAATGGAATGGAATGAAAAGTGGAATCTAATTGAATAGAATATGGATTGGAAAATGTAATGGAATCGAATGGAATGGAATGTGGAATGGAACTTGCAATGGAACGTGGAATGGAATGGGGAATGGAATGTGGAATGGAGCATGGAATTGAAAGTGGAATGGAACGTGGAATGGAATGGAATGCAATGTGGAAAGGAATGTGGCATGGAACGTGGAATGAAATATGGAATGTAATGGGGAAGGTAAAGTGGAATGGAAAGAATGGAATGTGGAATAGAATGTGTATTGTCTTGGAATGGAATCCGCAATGGAATGAAATGGAAAGGAATTGTATGGAATGTGCAATGGAATGGAACGTGGAATGGAACATGGAATGCAACGTGCTTTGGAATGTGGAATGGAACGTGGAAAGGTATGGTATGGAAAGTGGAATGGAATGTGTAATGGAATGGAATTCAATGTGGAATGGAAGGGAATGGAATGTGGAATGGAATGTGGAATGGAATGGAATGGAATGGAATGTTTAATGAAAGGGAATGGAATATGCAATGGAAAGGAATGGAATCCGGAATGGAATGGAACTTTACGGAATTTGGAATGGAATGGAATGGAATGGAACGGAATGTGGAATGGACTGGAATGGAAGGTGGAATGGAATCGAATGGAATGGAATGCAGAATGGTATGAAATGGAATCTGTAATGGAATGGAATGGAATGGAATGTGGAATGGAAAGTAATGGAATGGAAAGGAATGTGGTATTGAATGGAATGGAAAGTGGAATGGAAACGAATTGAATGTGGAATGGAATAGAATGGAAGGTGCAATGGAATGTGAAACGGAATGTGGAATGGAACGTGGAATGGAATGAAAAGGATTGTGGAATGCACTGGAATGGAATATGGAATGGAATGGAATGGAAGGTGGAAAGGAACGTGGAATAGAACGTATAATGGAATGGAATGAAATGTGGAATGGAATGGGGAATGGAATGAAATGGAATGTGGAATGGAATGGAATGGAATATGGAATTTAATGTGGAATGGAATGGAATGGAATGTGGAATGGAATGCCTAATGGAAGGTGGAATGGAACGTGGAATGGAATGGAATGGAATTTGGAATGGAATGTGGAATGGAATAGAAAGGAATGTCGAATGTAATGGAATGGAATGCGGAATGGAATGTGGAATGGAATGGAATGGAATGTGGAATGGAATGCAATGGAGCGTCGAGAGGAACGTGGAATGGAATGTGGAACAGAATGTTGAATGGAATGGAATGGAATGAGTAAGAGAATGGAATGGAACGTGAAACAATGAAATTGAATGGAATGTGGAATAGATTGGAATGGAATGGAAGGAGGCATGGAATGTGGAATGGAATGTTTTGGAATGTGGAATGGAATGGAATGTTATGTGGAATGGAATGGAAAGGAATGTGGAATGGAATGGAATCGAATGTGAAATGGAATGGAATGGAATGTGGAATGGAATGTGATTTGAAATGGAACGGAATGTGGAATGGAATGTGGAATGAAATGGAATGGAATGTGGAATAGAATTTAATGGAATGGAAGGTGGAATGGAATGTGGAATTGAATGGAAACTGGAATGAAATGGAATGGAATGTGGATTGGAATGGAATAGAATGTGGAAGCAATGGAATGGAATGGAATGGAATGTGAAATGGAATGCGCAATGGAATTTGAAATGGAATGAAATGGAACGTGGGATGGAATGAAATGGAACGTGGAATGCAATAGAATGAAATTTGGGTAGGAATGTACTGTAAAGTGGAATGGTACATGGAGTGCAACATGGAATGGAATACAATGGAATGAGGAATGGCATGGAATGGAATGTGGACTGGAATGGAATCGAATGGAATGGAATGAATTGTTTCATGAAAGATGGAATAGAACGTGGAATGGAATGGAATAGAACGTGGAATAGAACATGGAATAGAACGTGGAATGGAACGTGGAATGGAAGGTGGAATGGAACTTGAAATGGAAGGTGGAATGGAATGCAGAATGGAATGGAATGGAAAGTGGAATGGAACGTGAAATGGAACGTGGAATGGAACTTTGAATGGAAAGTGGAATGGAATGGAATAGAACGTGGAATGTAATGTGGAAGGAATGTGGAATGGAACGGAAAGGAATGTGGAAAGGAGTGTAATCGAATGTGGAATGGAAGTTGGAATGGAACTTGAAATGGAAGGTGGAATGGAATGCAGAATGGAATGGAATGGAAAGTGGAATGGAACGTGAAATGGAACGTGGAATGGAACTTTGAATGGAAAGTGGAATGGAATGGAATAGAACGTGGAATGTAATGTGGAAGGAATGTGGAATGGAACGGAAAGGAATGTGGAAAGGAGTGTAATCGAATGTGGAATGGAAGGTGGAATGCAATGGACTGGAATGTGGAATGGAATGTGTAATGGAATGGAATGTGGAATGGAACGTGGAATGGAATGTGGAGTGGAACATGGAATGGATTGGAATGGAATGTGGAATGGAATGAAGAATGGAATGTGGAAAGGAATGGAATGGAATGGAATGCAGAATGGAATGTGCAAAGAAATGTGGAATGGAATGTGGAATACAACGGAATGGAATGTGGAATGGAATGTGGAATGGAAAATAGAATGGAATGTCATATAATGTGGAATGGAATGTGAAATGGAATGTGGAATGGAATTTGGAATGCAACGTAATTGAATGTGGAATGGAATGTGGAATGGATTGTGGAAAAGAATGTGGAATGGAATGTGGAATACAACGGAATGGAACGTGGAATGGAATGTTTAATGGAAAACAGAATGGAATGGAATGAAATGGATTGTGTAATGCAATGTGGAATAGAATGTGGAACTCAATGGAATGGAATTTTGAGTGGAATGTGGAATGGAATGGAATGCAATGTGGAAGGGAATGAGGAATGGAATGTGGAATTCAATGTGGAATGGAATGGAATGGAAAGAGGAATGGCATGTTGAATGTAATGGAATGGAATGTGGATTGGAATGTGGAACCGACTGTGGAATGGAATGTTTAATGGAATGTGGAGTGGCATGTGGAATAGAAGGGAATGAAATGTGGAATGGAATGTGGAATGGAACGTGTTATTGAGCGTAATGGAATGTGAAATGGAAAGTGGAATGGAATGTGGAATCGATCGTGGAATGGGATGGAATGGAATGTGGAATGTAACCTGTAATAGAAAGCAATGGAAAGTGGAATGGAACGTGTAATGGAATGTGGAATGAAATGTGGAATAGAACGTGAAATGGAATGTGCAACGGAATGTGGAATGGAACGTTGTATGGAATGCAATGGAAAGTGGAATGGAACGTGGAATGGAATGTAAAGGAACGTGAAATGGAATGTGGAATATAATGTGGAATGGAACGTGGAATGGAATGGAAAGGAACTTGGAATGCAATGTGGAATGGAATGTGTATTGGAACGTAGGATGGAATGGAAAGGAATGTGGAATGGAATTTGGAATGGAATGTGGAATGGAATCTGGAATGGAATGGAATGGAATAGAATGTGTAATGGAATGTGGAAAGGAATGTGGAATGGAATGGAAGGGAAAGTGGAATGGAACGTGGAATGGAATGTGAAATGGAACATGGAACGGAATGTTAAATGAAAAGTGGAATGGAAATGAATGGAATGTGCAACGGAATGAAATGGAATGTATAATGGAATGGAATGGAATGTGGAATTGAATGTGGAATGGAATGGAATGGAATCTGGAAAAGAATATGGAATGGAATGGAATGGAATGCGGAATGTAATGGAACGGAATTGTATGGAATGTGGAATGGAAAGGAATGCAATGCAGAATGGAATGGAATGCAATGCGGAATGGAATAGAAAGGAATGTGGAATGGAATGTGGAACGGAATGTGTAAAGGAAAGGAATGGTATGTGGAATGGAATGCGGAATGGACAGGAGTGGAATGGAATGGAATGGAATGTGGAATGGAAAGGAATGGAATGCGGAATGGAAAGCGAAATGGAATGTGGAATGAAATGTGGAATGGTATGCAATGCAATGTGAAATGGAATGTGGAATGGAATGGATTGGAATGAGGATTGCAGTGTGGAATGGAATATGGAATGGAATGGAATGGAATGGAATGGAATGCGGAATGGAATGTGGAATGCAATGGAATGGAATGCGGAAAGGAATGTGGAATGTAATGGATTGGAAATTGGAATGGAATGTGGAATGGAAAGCGGAAAGGAACGCAATGGAATGTGGAATGGAATGTGGAATGGAATGTGGAATGAAACGTGGAATGGATCGTGGAATTGAATTGAATGGAACTTTTAATAGAATGTGGAATGGAATGGAAGATAATGTGGAATAGAATGTGGAGTGGAATGGAATGGAATGTGGAATGGAATGGAATGGAATGTGGAATGGAAAGTGGAATGGAATGGAAAGAAATGTATTAAGGAATGTTAAATGGAAAGTTGTATGGACAGTTGAATGGAATGGAATAGAAAGCGGAATGGAACATGGAATGGAACGGAAAGGAACGTGGAATGGAATGTTTAACGGAACATGGAATGGAATGGAAAGGAACGTGGAATTGAATGTGGAATGGAACGTCGGATGGAATGGAATTGAATGTGGAATGGAATGTGGAATGGAATGTGGAATGGAACATGAAATAGAAAGGAATGGAATGTGGAATGGAATGTGGAATGGAAAATAGAATAGAATGTTATGGATTGTGGAATGGAATGTGAAATGGAATGTGGAATAGAATGTGGAATGGAAAATAATTGAATGTAGAAAGGAATGTGTAACGGAATGAGGAATGGAAAGTCTAATGGAATGGAGTGGAATGTGTAATGGAACGTGGAATGGAATGGAATGGAACGAGGAATAGAACATGGAATGGAATGGAATGGAATGTGGAATGGATTGTGGAATGGATAGTGGAATGCAAGGAGGAATGGAATGGAAAGCTACGTGGATTTGAATATGGAACAGAATGTGGAATAGAAAGTGGAATGGAATTTGGAACGTAATGTTGAATGCAAAGGAATGGAATGTGGAATGGAATGGAATGGAATGTGGACTGGAATGGTATTGCATGCAATGGAATGTGGAATGGAAGTTTGAATGGTATGGAATGGAACATCGAATGTAAAGTGGAATGGAACCTGGATTGGAAAGTGGCATGAAGCATGGAATGGAATGGAAAAGAAGGTGGAATGGAATGTGGAAAGGAATGTGGAATGGAATGGAATGGAACGTGTCAAGGAATGTAATCAAAGGTGCAATGAAATGTGGAATGGAATGGATTGGAACTTGGAATGGAATGTGGAATGGAATGGAATGGAAAGTGGATGTGAACGTGGAATGGAATGTGGAATGGAATGGAAAGGAATGTGGAATGGAATGTGGAATGGAATGGAATGGAATGTGGAATGGAATGTGAAATGGAATGTAATGGAATGAGGAAGGGAATGCGGAATGGAATGTGGAATTCACAGTGGAATGGATTGGAATGGAATGTGAAATGGAATGTGCAATGGAAAGGAATGCAATGTCTAAAGGAATGTGGAATGGAATGGAATGGATTGTGGAAAGAAAAGTGGAATAGAATGTGGAATTCAATGGAATGGAATTTTGAATTGATTGTGGAATGGTATGGAATGGAATGTGGAAGAGAATGTGGAGTAGAATGAGAAATGGAATGTAGAATGGAATGAGAAATTCAATGTTGAATGGAATGGAATGGAATATGGAATGGAATGTGGAATTGAATGGAGTGGAAAGTGGACTGCAATGTGGAATAGAATGTGGAATGGAATGTGGAATGGAATGTGGAGTGGCATGTGGAATATAACGGAATGGAATGTGGAATGGAATGTGGAATGAAACGTGTTATGGGACGGAATGGAATGTGGAATGGAATCTGGAATGGAAATGAAAGGAATGTGCAATGGAATGGAAGGGAATGTGGAATGGAATGGAATAGAATGCGGAATGGAATGGAATGCAATGGCACGGAAGATGGAATGGAATGGAATGGAACGTGGAAAGGAATGTGGAATGGAATGCAGAATGCTACGTGGAATGGAAGGTGGAATGGAATGGAATGGAAAGTGGAATTGAACGTGGAATGGAATGTGGAATGGAACGTGGAATAGAATATTGAATGGAATGTGGAATGCAAATGAATGGAATGTGCAATGGAATGGAATGGATTGTGGAAGGAATGGAATGGAATGTGGAATGGAATGGAATGCAATGTGGAATTGAATGTGGAATGGAATGGAAAGGAATGATGAAAAGAATGTTGAATGCAATGGAATGGAAGGCGGAATGGAATAGAAAGGAAAGGAATGTGGAATGGAATGGAATGGAATGTGGAATTGAACGTGCAATGGAATGGAATGGAATCTGGAATAGAATATGTAATGGAATGGAATGGAAAGCGGAATGGAATGGAATGGAATGGTGTGGAATGTGGAATGGAATGGAACGCAAAGTGGAATTGAATGGAATGGAAAGTGGAATGGAATGTGGAATGGAAAGGAAAGGAATGTGGAAGGAAATGCGGAATGGACAGGAATGGAATGTAATGGAATGGAATGTGGAATGAAATGTGGAATGGAATGTGGAATGAAATGTGGAATGAAATGGAATGGAATGCTTAAAGGAATGTGGAATGGAATGGATTGGAATGTGGAATGCAGTGCGGAATGGAATGTGGAATAGAATGGAATGGAACGGAATGGTATGAAATGCGGAATGGAATGTGGAAAGAAATTGAATGTTATGTGGAATGGAATGTGGAATTAAATCTGGAATGGAATGGAATGGAATTTGGAAAGGAATGTGGAATTTAATGGATTGGAATGTGGAATGAAATATAGAATGGTGTGTGGAATGGAACGCAATGGAATGTGGAATGGAATGTGGAATTCAGTGTGGAATGAAATGGAATGGAATGTGTAATGGAACAAGGAATGGAATGTGGAGTAGAATGTGGAATGTAAATGAATGTAATGCGAAATGAAATCGAATGCAATGGTTAGGAATATGTAATGCAATGGAATGGAACGTGGAAAGGAACGTGGAATGGAAGTTTTAATGGAAAGTGGAATGGAATGGAATGGAAAGTGGAATGGAATGTGGAATGGAATGGAATGGAATGTGGAAAGGAATGTAATCGAATATGGAATGGAATGTGGAAAGGAATGGACTGAAATGTGGAATGCAATGTGGAATGGAATGGAAAGGAAGGTGGAATGGAATGTGGAATGGAATGGATGGACTGTGGAAAAGAATCTGGAATGGAGTGGAATGGAATGATTAAAGGAATGTGGAATAGAATGTGGAATGGAATGGGATGGAATGTGGAATGGAATGTGATGGAATGTGGAATGGAATGTGGTGGAATATGGAATGCAATGTGGAATGGAATGAAATGGAACTTGGACTGGAATGTGGAACGGAATGTGGAATGGAATGTAGAGTGGCATGTGGAATTGAACAGAATGGAACGTGGAATACAACGTGGAATGGAACGTGGAATGGAACGTGCTATTCAACGGAATGGAATGTGGAATAGAACGTGGAATGGAATGTGGAATGGATGGTGGGACAGAGTGGAATGGAATGTGTAATGGAACGTGAAATGAGGTGGAATGGAATGTGGAATGCAACGTAGAATGCAATGGAATGGAATGTGGAATGGATTGTGGAAAGTAATGGAATGGAATGTGTAATGGACGTGGAATTGAATGGAATGGAACGTGGAATGGAACGTGGAATGGAACCTGGAATGGAATGTGGAATGGAACATGGAATGAAATGTGGAATGGAAAGTGGAATGGAAGATGCAACGGAATGTGGAATGGAACGTGAAATGGAATCGAATGGAAAGTGGGATGGATCGTGGAATGGAACGGAAAGGAACGTGGAATGGAATGTGGAATGTAATGTGGAACGGAACGTGGAACGGAATGGAAAGTGACTTGGAATGGATCATGCAATGAAATGTGGAATGGAACATGGAATGTAATAGAATGGAATGTGGAATGGAATGTGGAATGTAATGTGGAATAGAATGGAAGGGAATGTTATGTGCAATGGAAAGTGGAAAGAATGTGGAATGGAATGAGGAATACAACGGAATGGAATGTGGAATGGAATGTGGAATGGAAAATAAAATGGAAAGTAATGGAATGTGTAATGGAATGTGAAATGGAATGTGGAATGAAAAGTGGAATGGATCGTGGAATTGAATAGAATGGAACTTGGAATACAATATGGAATGGAATGGAAGGGAAAGTGGAATGGAATGCGGAGTGGAAAGCAATGGAAACTGTAATGGAATGGAATGGAATGTGGAATGGTATGTGGAATGGAACGGAATGTAATGGGGTATGGAATGTGGAAAGGAATATGGAATGGAAAGTGGTATGGAATGAAATGGAATGGAAAGGAATGTGGATAGGAATGTGGAGTGGTCATTAAAGGAATGTGGCATTGAAAGTGGAATGGAATGTGGAATGGATTGTGCAATGGAAAGTTCAATGGAATGAAATGGAATGTGGAATGGAACGTTGAATGGAGTGTGGAATGGAAGTTGCAATGGAATGCAATGTAATGTGGAAGGCAACGTGGAATGGAATGGAATGGAACGTGGAATGGAATGGAATGGGACGTGGAATGGAATGGAATGGAAAGTGGAAAGGAACATTGAATGGAACTTGGAATGGAATGGAATGGAATGTGGAATGGAATGTGAAATGGAATGGAATGTGGAATGGTACGTGAAACGGAATGGAATGGAACGTGGAATGTAACGTGGAATGGACTGTGGAATGGAACGGAATGGAATGTGAAATGGAGTGTGGAATAGAGTGTGGAATGGAACGTGGAATGGAATGGAATGGAATGTGGAAAGGAAAGTGGAATGGAATGGAATGGAATGAAATGGAATGGAATAGAATGTGCAATGGAATGGAATGGAAAGTGGAATGTAATGGAATGGAAAGTGGAAGGGAATGTAGAATGGAAAGTGGAAGAGAATGGAATGAAATGTGGAATGAAATGTGGATTGGAATGGAATGGAATGGACTGGAATGAGGAAGGGAATGTGAAACAGAATTTAATGGAAAGTGGATTGGAACATGGAATTGAATGGAATGGATTGGAATGGAATGTGGAATGGAATGGAATGTGTAAAGGAATATGGAAAGGAATGGAATGGAATGACTAAAGGAATGTGGAATGGAATGTGTAATGGAATGGGATGGAATGTGGAATGGAAAGGGATGGAATGTGGAAAGGAATGTGGAATGGAATGGAATGGAACTTGACCAGGAATGTGGAATGGAATGTGGAATGTAATGTACAGTGGCATGTGGAATTGAATGGAATGGAACGTGGAATACAATGTGGAATGGAATGTGGAAAGGAACGTGCTATGGAACGGAATGGAATGTGGAATGTAACGTGGAATGAAATGAGGAATGGATCGTGAAATTGAGAAGACTGGAATGTGTAATGGAACGTGAAATGGAGTGGAATGGAATATGGAATGGAACGTAGAATGGAATGGAAAGTAACTTGGAATGGACTGTGGAATGGACTGTGGAATGGAACGTGGAATGGAATAGAATGGAATGTGGAATGGAATGTGGAATGGAACGTGGAATGGAATGTAATGTAATGTGGAATGGAATGTGCAAAGAATGTGGAATGGAATGTGGAATACAACGGAATGGAATATGGAATGGAATATGGAATGGAAAATAGAATGGAAAGTAATGGAATGTGCAAGGGAACGTGAAATGGAATGTGGAATGGAATGTGGAATGGAATGTGGAATGGAATGTGGAATGAAAGGTTGAATGGATGGTGGAATTCAATAGAAAGGAACTTGGAATACAATGTGGAATGGAATGGAAGGGAATGTGGAATGGAATGTGGAGTGGAATGCAATGGAAAGTGGAACGGAATGGAATAGAATATGGAATGGAATGTGGAATGGAACGGAATGTAATGGGGTATGGAATGTGGAATGGAATGTGGAATGGAAAATGGTATAGAATGGAATGGAATGAGGAATGGAACGGAATGGAATGTGAAATTGAGTGTGGAATGCAAGGTGGAATAGAATGGAATGGAATGTGGAATGGAACGTGGAATGGAATCGAAAGGAAAGTGGGGTGGATTGGGGAATGGAATGGAAAGGAATGTGGAATGGAATGTGGAATGGAATGTGGAACGGAACGTGGAATGGAAAGGAAAGCAACTTGGAATGGATTGTGGAATGGAATGTGGAATGGAACCTGGAATGGAATAGAATGGAATGTGGAATGGAATGTGGAATGGAATGTGGAATGAAATGGAATGTAATGCGTAATGCAATGTGTAAAGAATGTGGAATGGAATGTGGAATACAACATATGGAATGTAGAATGGAAAATAGGATGGAAAGTAATGGAATGTGGAATGGAATGTGAAATGGAATGTGGAATGGAATGTAGAATGTAAAGTGGAATGGATCGTGGAATTGAATGAATGGAACTTGGAATACAATACGGAATGGAATGGAAATGAATGTGGAATGGAATGTGGTGTGGAATGCAAGGGAAAGTGGAACGGAAAGGAATGGAATATCTAATGGGAAGTGGAATGGAACGGAATGTAATGGGGTATGGAATGTGGAATGGAATGTGGAATGGAAATTAGTATGGAATGAAATGGAATGTGGAATGGAGCGGAATGGAACGTGGAATGGAATGTGGAATTGAGCGTGGAATGGAACGTGGAATGGAATGGAATGGAATGGAATGGAATGTGGAATGGAACGTGGAATGGAATGTGGAATGGAATGGAATGGAATGTGAAATAGAATGAAATGGAATGTGGAATGGACTCTGGAATGGTCTTTAAAGGAATGTGGCCTGGAAAGTGGAATGGAATGTGGAATGGATTGTGGAATGGAATGTGTAATGGAACGGAATGGAATGTGGAATGGAACGTGGAATGGAGTGTGGAATGGAACTCGGAATGTAATGCAATGTAATGTGGAATGCAACGTGGAATGGAACGGAATGGAACGTGGAATGGAAAGTGGAATGCAAAGTGGAATTGAATGGAATGGAAAGTGGAATGGAACGTGGAATGGAACTTGGAATGGAATGGAAGGGAATGTGGAATGGAACATGAAATGGAATGGAATGTGGAATGGTACGTGAGATGGAATAGAATGGAACATTGAATGTAACGTGGAATGGAAGGTGGAATGGAATGTGGAATTCAGTGTGGAATGGAACTTGGAATGGAATGGATTGGAATGTGGAATGGAAGGTGGAATGGAAAGTGGAATAGAATGGAATGGAATGTGGAATAGAAAGTGGAATGGAATGGAATGGGATGGAATAGATTGTGGAATTGAATGGAATGAAATGTGGAATGTAATGGAATGGAAAATGGAATGGAATGTGGAATGGAATGTGGAATGGAATGGAATGGAATGGAATGGAATGTGGAATGGAATGTGGAATGGGACAGAATGGAATGTGCAATGGAATGTGGAATGGAATGTGGAATGGTATGTTGTATGGAAAGTGGAATGGAATGGAATGGAATGTGGAATGGAACGTGTTATGGAACATGGAATGAAAAGTTTAATGGAACATGGAATGAAAAGTGGAATGGAACATGGAATGGAACGTGGAATGGGATATGCAATGGAATGTGGAATGGAAAGTTGAATGGAATGGAATAGAAAGTGTAATTGAACGTGGACTGGAATGGAATGGAACGTGGAATGGAACGTGCATTGGAAACAGGAATGGAACATGGAATGAAACGTGGAATGTAATGTGCAATGGAATGTGGAATGGAAAGTTGAATGGAAATGAATGGAACGTGGAATGGAACGTGGAATGGAATGGAAAGGAACGTGGAATGGAACGTGGTAGGGAATGAGGTAAGGAAAGTGGAATTGAACGTAGAATGGAATGTGAAATAGAATATGTAAGGGAATCTGGAATTGACTGGAATGTAACTGAATGGAATGGAGAATGGAACGTGCATTGTATCGTGGAATTGAATGTGGAATGGGTCATGGAATGGTAGGTGAAATGGAATGTGGAATGGAATGTGGAATGGAATGTGGAATGTATCGTGGAATGTAATGGAATGGAATGTTGAATGGAAAGTGGAATGGAATGGAATGGAATTTGGAATGGAATGTGGAATGGAATGTGGAATGGAATGGAATGGAATGTGGAAAGGAATCTGGAAAGGAAAGTGGAATGTAATGGAAAGCAATGCGGATTGGAATTTGGAATGGAATGGAATGGAATGTGGAATGCATTGTGGAACTGAAAATGGAATGGAACGAGGAATGCAATGTGGAATGGAATGGGCAATGGAATGTGGAATGGAACGTGTAATATAATGGAATGGGAAGTGGAATGGAACGAGGAATTGTATGGAATGGAAAGTGGAATGTATCTTGGAAAGAATGGAATGGAACTTGGAATGGAATGTGGAATGGAATTTGGAATGGAACGTGGAATGGAACGTGAAATTGACTGGAACTTGGAATGCAATGTGGAATGGAATGTGGAATGGAAGGTGGAATTGAAAGTGGAATGAAAAGGAGCGGAACGTGTAATGGATTGTGGAATGGAATGAAATGGAATTTGAAAGGAATGGAATGGATTGTGGAATGGAATGGAATTTAACGTGGAAAGGGACGTGGAATGGAACATGGAATGCGACGTGGAATGGAACATGGAATGGAATGTGGAATGCAATGGTATGGAATGTAGAACGGAATGGAATTGAACGTTGAATGAAAAGGAATGCAACTTGGAATGGAACGTGGAATGAAACGTGGAATGGAACATGGAATGGAATGGAACGTGGAATGGAATGTGGAATGGAATGGAATGGAACATGGAAAGCAATACGGAATGGAATGTGCAAAGGAACGTGAGATGGAACGTTGAATGAAATGGAATGGAAAGTTGAATGGAATGGAATGGAAAGTGGAATGGAATGTGGAATGGTATGAGGAATGCATTGTTTAATGGAATGGAATGGAATGGAATGTGGAATGGAATGTGGAATGGATCGTTTAATGATATGGAAGGAAATGTGCAACGGAATGGAATGGAATGTGTAATGGAATGCAATGGAATTAAATGGAAAATGAAATAGAATATTTAACGGAATGTGAAATGGAATATAGAATGGAATGTGGAATGGAATGAAATGGAAAGTGAAATGGAACGGAATGGAACGTTGAATGGAATGGAATGGAACGTGGAATGGAAGGAGGAATGGAACGAGGAATGGAATGTGGAATGGTATGCGGAATGTAACGGAATTCAATGAGGAATGTAAGGTGGATTGGAATGTGGAATGGAAAGTGTAATGGAATGGAGTGCAATGTGGAATGGAACTTGGAATGGAACATGGAATATAACGTGGAACGGAAGATGGAATGGAATAGCATGGAATGTGGAATGGAACCTAGAATGGAACGTGGAAAGGAATGTGGAATGGGAATTTAATGGAAAGTTGAATGGAAAGGAGTGGAACTTGCATTCGAACTTTGAATTGAATGGAATGGAATGTGGAATGGAACGCAGAATGGAAAGTGGAAAGGAATGTGGAATTGAAAGTGGGATAGAATGTGGAATGAAATGTGGAATTGAGAGGAATGGAATGTGGAATGGATCGTGGAATTAAGTGAGGAATGGAACGTGGAATGCAACGGAATGGAATGTGGAATGGAACGTGGAATATAATGGAATGGAATGGAATGCAATGTGGAAAAGAATGGAATGGAATGTGGAATGGAATGTGGAATGGAATGGAATGAAATGTGGAATGAAATGTGGATTGGAATGGAATGGTATATGGAATGCAATGGAGTGGAATGTGGAATGTAATTAAATGGAAATTGGAAAGCAACGAGGAATGGAATGGAATGGAATGGAATAGAATGGAATGTGGAATGGAATGGTATGGAATGTGGAATGGAATGTGGAGTGGAATGTAGAATTGAATGGAATAAAATGTGGAATGGAATGGAAAGGACTATGGAATGGAATGCGGAATGGAATGTGGAATGGAATGTGGAATGGAATGGAATGCAATGGAATGTAGAATGGAATGTGGAATGGCATGTGGAATGGATTGGAATGGAAATTGGAATGGAAGGTGGAATGGAATCTGGAATCGAATGGAATGGCATATGGAATGAAATGTGGAAAGAAATGTTTAATGAAATGGAATGGAATGTGGAAAGGAATGGAATGGAAGGCTGAATGGGATGTGGACTGGAATGGAATGCAATGTGGAACGGAATGTGGAATGGAATGGAATGGAATGTGGAATGGAATGTGGAATGGAAAGGAATGGAATGTGGAATTCAATGTAATGGAAAGTAGAATGGAATGTGGAAGGGAATCTGGAATGGAATGTGGAAAGTAATGTGGAATGGAATGGAATGGAATGTGGAATGGAATGTGGAAAGGAATGTGGAATGGAATGGAATGCAATGTGGAATTGAATGTGGAGTGGAATGGAATGGAATAAGTAAAGGAAAGTGGAATGGAATGTGGAATGCAATATGGAATGGAATGGAAACGTATGTGGATAGAATGGAATGGAAGGTCCAATGGAATGTGGAATGAAATGGAATGGATTGTGGAGTAGAATTTGGAACAGAATGTGGAATGGAATGGAATGGAATGTGGAAGGGAATGTGGAATTCAATGTGGAAGGGAAAGGAATGGAATGTGGAATGGAATGGAATGGAAAGTGGACTGGAAGGTGGAAAAAAATGTGGAATGGAATGTGGAATGGAATGTGGAGTGGCATGTGGAATACAACGGAATGGAATGTGGAATGGAATGTAGAATGGAACGTGTTATGGAACGGAATGGATTGTGGAATGGAATGTGGAATGGAATGTGGAATGTATCGTAGAATGGAAAGGAATGGATTGTGGAATGGAGTGTGGAATGCATAGGATTGGAAAGTGGAATGGAACATGAAATGGAACGTGGAATTAAATGTCGAATAGAACGTGGAATGAAATGTGCAATGGAATGTGGAATGGAACGTGGGATGGAGTGGAATGGAACGTGTAATTGAATGTAAAGGAACGTGGAATGGAATGTGGAATGTAATGTGGAACGGAACGTGCAATGGAATGGTTAGGAACTTGGAATGGAATGTGGAACGGAATGTGGAATGGAAGGTGGAAAGGAATGGAATGGAATGTGGAATGGAATGTGGAATGTAATGGAGTGGAATGTGGAAAGGAATCTGGAATGGAACGTGGAAAGTGATCTGGAATGGAATGTAATGAAATGTGAATTGGAATGTGGAACGGAATGTGGAATGGAATGGAATGGAATGTGGAATGGAATGTGGAACGGAATGTAATGGAATGAGGAAAGGAAAGTTGAATGAAATGTGGAATGCAATGTGGAATGGAATGCAAACGAATGTGGAATAGAATGGAATGGAATGTCCAATGGAATGTGGAATGGAATGCAATGGATTGTGGAATGCAATGTGGAATAGAATGTGGAATTGAATGGAATGGAATTTTGTATGGAATGTGGCATGGCATGGCACGGTATGTGGAAGGGAAAGTGGAAGGGAATGTGGAATGGAATTTGGAATCGAATGTGGAATTCAATGTGGAAAGGAATGGAATGGAATGTGGAATTGAATGTGGAATGGAATGTGGAATGGAATTTGGAAAGTAATATGGACTGGAAGGTGGAACAGAATGTGGAATGGAATGTGGAATGGAAAGTGGAGGGGCATGTGGATTAGAACGGAATGGAATGTGTAATGGAATGTGGAATGGAATGTGGAATGGAATCTGGAATGGAATGTGGAATGGAATGTGGAATGTATCGTGGAATGGAATGGAATGGAATGCGGAATGGAACGTGGAATGGAAAGGAATGGAAAGTGGAATCGAACATGAAATAGAACGTGGAATTGAATTTGGAATGGATCATGGAACAGAAGGTGCAATGGAATGTGGAATGGAACGTGGGATGGAATGGAATGGAAATTGGAATGGAACGTGTAATCGAATGTAAAGGAACGTGGAATGGAATGTGGAATGTAAAGTGGAACAGAACGTGGAATGAAACGGAAAGGAACGCGGAATGGAATGTGGAATGGAATGTAGAATGGAGCACAGAATGGAATGGAATGGAATGTGGAATGGAATGTGAAATGGAATGTGGAATGGATTGTGAAGTGGAATGTGGAATGGAATGGAATGGAATGGAAGGTGGAATGGATGTGGAAAGGAATGTGAATTGACATGTGGAATAGAACGGAATGGAATGTGGAATTGAAAGTGAAATGAATTGCGGAATACAATGGAAAGGAATGTTTAATGGAATGTGAAATGGAATGTCGAATGGAACGTAATGGAATGTGGAATGGAATGTAGATAGGAATTTGGAATGGAAAGTGCAATGGATTGGAATGGAATATGGAATTGAACGTGGAATTGAATTGAATGGAACGTGGAATGGAACTTGGAAAGAAACATGGAATGGAACGTGGAATGGAAAGTGGAATGGAACGTGGAATGGAATGTGGAATGGAATGTGGAATCGAAGGTGGAATGGAATGGAATGGAACATGGAATGGAACATGGAATGGAATGGAATGGAACGTGGAGGGTAATGTGGAAGGGATCATGGCATGGAAAGTGTAATGTAATGGAATGGAACCTGGATCGGAATGTGAAACAGAAGGTGGAATAGAAAGTGGAATGGAATGTGGAATGGAAAGGTTAATGGAAAGGAATGGAATGTGGAATGGAATGTGAAATGGAGTGGAAAAGAATGTGGAATGGTAGAAATGGAATTTGGTGTAGAATGTGGAATCGAATGGAATGGAATGTGGAATGGAACGTGTAATGGAACGTGGAATGGATTTGAATGGAGTATGGAATGGAATGTGGAATGGAATGCAATGGAATGGAATGGAATGTGGAAAACAATGGGGTGGAACGTGGAATGGATTGTGGAATGGAAAGTGAAATGGAATGTAGAAACGAATGGAATGGAATGTGGAATGCAAAGCGGAATGGAGTGTGGAATGGAACGGAATGGAATGTGGAAATGAATGTGGAACGGTTTTTAATGGAATATGGAATGAAAAGTGGAAGGGAATGTGGAATGGATAGTGGCATGGAATGTGGAATGGAACTAAGTGGAATGTGGAATGGAATGTGGAATTGAATGTGGAATGGAACTTAGAATGGAAAGGAAAGGAATGTGGAATGGAACGTGGAATGGAATGGAATGGAACGTGGAATGGAATGTGGAATGGAATGGAATGGAACGTGTAAAGGAATGTGGAATGGAACTTGGAATGGAATGCCATGGAAAGTGTAATGGAACGTGAAATGGAATGGAATGGAATGTGGAATGTAATGTGGAAAGGAACGTGGAATGGAACGTGGAATGGAACTTGGAAAGGATGGTGCAATGGATTGTGGAATGGAAAGTGGAATGCAACGTGGAATGGAGTGGAATGGAATGTGGAAAGGAATGGAATGGAACTTGGAAGGCAAACTGTAATGGAATGTGGAATGGAAGGTGGTATTGAAAGTGGAATGAAATGGAAAGGAAAGTGCAATGGAATGTTCAATGGAATGAAATGGAATGGAATGGAATGTGGAATGGAAAGGAATGGAACATGGAAAGGGATGTGGAATGGAACATGGAATGCAACGTGGAATGGAACGTGGAAGGGAATGTGGAATGCAATGGTATGGAATGTGGAACGGAATGGAATGGAATGTTGAATGAAAAGGAATGCAACGTGGAATGGAACGTGGAATGGAACATGGAATGGAATGGAATGGAACATGCAATGGAATGTGGAATGGAATGGAATGGAACTTGGAATGCAATGTGGAATGGAATGTGGAAAGGAACGTGGAATGGAATGTTGAATGGAATGGAATGGAATGTTGAATGGAATGGAATGGAACGTGGAATGGATAGAGGAATGGAATGAAATGGATGGTGGAATGAAAAGGAATGGAATGTGGATTGGAATGGAACGGAATGTGGAATGCAAAGGAATGCAGTCGAATGTGGAATGGAATGAAATGGAATGCGCAATGGAATGTGACCTGCAATGTGGAATGGAATGTGGAATGGAACGGAATGGAATGTGGAATGGAATGTGAAATTGAATGTGGAAGAGAATATGGAATAGAATGAAATGGAATGTGGAATGGAAGGGAATGGCAAGTGGAAATGAATGTGGAATGGAATACAATGCAATGTTGAATGGAATGGAATGGAATGTGGAATGTAAAGTGGAATGAATTGGAATGCAACGTGGAATGGAACATCAAATTGAATGGAATGGAAAGTGGAATGGAACGTGGAATTGAATGTGTAATGGAACGTGGAATGGAATGTGGAATGGAATGGAATGGTACGTGGAATGGAAAGTGGAAAGGAATGGAGTGCAATGTGAAATGGAAAGTGGAATGGTATATAATGTAATGTGGAAAGGAATGTAATCGAATGTGAAATGGTATGCAGAATGGAATGGATTGGATTGTGGAATGGAATGTGGAAGGGAATGGAATGGAATGTGGAATGGAATGGAGTGCAATGTGGAAGGGAATGTGGAATGGAATGTGGAATGGAATGGAATGGAATGTGGAATGCAATGGAATGGAATGTGGAAGGGAACGCGGAATGGAAAGTGGAATGGAAAGTGGAATGGAATGTAACGTAATATGGAATGGAGTGTGCAATGTAATGTAATGGAATGTGGAATGGAATGTAGAATGGAAAGGAATGAAATGTGGAGTGGAATGTGGAATCGAATGCAATGGAATGTGGAAGGGAATGTGGAATGGAAAGTGGAACGGAATGTGGAATGGAATGGAATGGAATGTGGGATGGAATGTGGAATGGAATGGAATGAGGAAAGGAAAGTGGAATGGAATTGGAATGCAATGTGGAACGGAATGGAAAAGAATGTGGACAGAATGGAATGGAATGTTCAATGGAATGTGGAATGAAATGGAATGGATTGTCGAATGCAATATGGAAAAGAATGCGGAATTTAATGGAATTGAATTTTGAATGGAATGTGGAATGGAATTGAATGGAATGTGGAATGGAATGTGGAAGGGAATGTGGAATGGAATGTGGAATTCAATGTGGAATGCAATATGGAATGCAACGTGGAATGGAATGGAATGGAATGTGGACTGGAAGGTGGAATAGAATGTGGAATGGAATGTGGAATGTAGAGTGAAGTGGCATGTGGAATAGAACGGAATGTAATGTGGAACGGAATGTGGAATGGAACATGTTATGGAACGGAATGGAATGTGGAATGGAATGTGGAATGGAATGGAATAGAATGAGGAATGCAATGTGGAATGTAATGGAATGTGGAATGGCTTGGAATGGAACGTGGAATGGATCGTGGATTCGATCCTGGAATCGAAAGTGGAAAGGAAGATGGGCTGGAATGTGGAATGGACGGTGGAATGGAATGTGGAATGGAATTGAATGGAATGGAATGGAATATGCAATGGAATGGAATAGAACGTGAAAGGGAAGGGAATGGAATGTGGAATGAAATGTGAAATGGAATGGAATGCAATCTAAAGGTATGTGGAATGGAATGGAATGGAATGTGGAATGGAATTAATGGAGTCTGAAATGGAATGGAATGGAATGGAATGGAATGGAAAGTTGAATGGAATGGAATGAGATGTGAAATGGCAAGGAATGGAAGGTGGAATGGAACGGAATGGAGTGTAAAGTGGAATGGAATGGAATGTGGAAAGGAATGTAGAATGGAATGTGAAATGGAATGTGGAATGGAACGCAATGGAATGTGGAACGAAATGTGGAATGCAATGGTATAGAAACTGGAATGGAACGAGTAATAGAACGTGGAATGGGATGTAGAATGGAGTATGGAATGGAAAATGGAATGTAACGTGGAATGGAATGGAATGGAAAGTTGACTGTAATGGTATGAAATGGAAGGTGGAATGGATTGCAATCGAATGTGGAATGGAAAGTTGTATGGAATGTGGAATGGAATGCGGAATGGAATGGAGTGGAATGTGCAATGGAATAGAATGGAATGGAATGTGGACTGGAATGTGGAATGGAATGTGGAATGGAACGTGGAATGAAAGTGAAGGGAATGTGGAATTGAACGTGGAATGTATTGGAATGGAATGGAAAGTGGAATTGAATGGAATGGAATGGGGAATGGAATGGAATGGAATGTGGAATGGAACAGAATGAAATGTGGAATGGAATGGAAAGAAGTGAAATGTGGAATGTAATGTGGAATGGAATGGAGTGGAATGTGGAATTGAATGGAGTGGAATGAGGAATGGAATGTGGAATGGAATGTGGAATGGAATGGAATGGAATGTGTTATGTAACCTGAAAAGAAATGGAATGGAATGTGGAATGGAATGGAAAGGAATGTGGAATGGAATGGAATGGAATGTGGAATGGTATTCAATGGAATTTGGGAAGGAGTTCGGAATGGAAAGTGGAATGGAGTGGAACGGCATGTGTAATGGCAAGGAATGGATTGCAGAATGGAATGGAATGGAAGGTGGAATGGAATGGAATGTGAAATGGAATGGAATGGAAATGAATGTAATGGAAAGTGGAATGGAATGCAATGTAATTTGGAATTGAATGGAATATGGAATGGAAAGGAATGGAAAGGAATGGAAAGTGGAATGGAATGGATGGGAATGTGGAATGGAAAGGAATGGAATGTGGAATGGAATGGAATGGATTGTGGAATGGAATAGAATGGATCGTAGAATGGAATGGAATGGAACGAGTAACGGAATGAAGTGGAATGGAATGTGGACTGGAATGAAATGGAAAGGAATGTGGAATATAATGTGGAATGGAAGGGAATGGAAAGGAATGTGGAATGGAATGGATTGTGGAATGAAATGTGGAAAGGAATGGATTGGAGCGTGGAATGGAACGTGGAATGGAACTTGGAAAGGAAAGTGGAATGGAACGTGGAATGGACCGAGGAATGGAATGTGGAATGCAATGTGGAATGGAACGTGGAATGGAAAGTTTAATGGAACGTGGAATGCAACGTGGAATGAAAGTGAAGGGAACGTGGAATGGAACGTGGAATGAATTGGAATGGAATGGAAAGTGGAATGGAATGGAATGGAATGGGGAATGGAATGGAATGGAATGTGGAATGGAACGGAATGAAATGTGGAATGGAATGGAAAGAAGTGAAATGTGGAATGTAATGTGGAATGGAATGGAGTGGAATGTGGAATTGAATGGAGTGGAATGTGGAATGGAATGGAATGGAATGGAATGTGGAATGGAATGTGGAATGGAATGGAATGGAATGCGGTATGTAAGCTGGAAAGAAATGGAATGGAATGTGGAATGGAATGGAATGGAATGTGGAATGGTATTCAATGGAATTTGGGAAGGAGTTTGGAATGGAAAGTGGAATGGAGTGGAACGGAATGTGTAATGGCAAGGAATGGATTGCAGAATGGAATGGAATGGAATGTGGAATGGAATGGAATGGAAAGTGGAATGGAATTCAATGCAATGTGGAATTGAATGGAATATGGAATGGAAAGGAATGGAAAGTGGAAAGGAATGGATGGGAATGTGGAATTGAAAGGAATGGAATGCCGAATGGAACGGAATGGAACGTGGAATGGAACGTGGAAAGGAATGGAAGAGAATGTGGAATGGAATGGAATGGATTGTGGAATGGAATAGAATGGATTGTAGACTGGAATGGAATGGAACGAGTAATAGAATGAAATGGAATGGAAAGTGGACTGGAATGAAACGGAATGGAATGTGGAATATAATGTGGAATGGAAGGGAATGGAAAGGAATGTGGAATGGAATGTGGAATGGAATGGATTGTGGAATGAAATGTGGAAAGGAATGGATTGGAGCGTGGAATGGACCGTGGAATGGAATGTGGAATGCAATGTGGAATGGAACGTGGAATGGAAAGTTTAATGGAACGTGGAATGGAACGTGGAATGAAACATGGAATGGAATGCAATGGAACTTGGAGTGGAAAGACGAATGGAACACGGAGTGGAAACTGGAATGTAACGTGGAATGGAAAGTGGAATGGAATGGATCGCAATGTGGAATGGAATGGAATGGAAGGTGGAATGGAATGGAATTGAATGTGGAATGGAATGGAATGGAATATGGAATGTGATGGAATGGAATGTGGAATGGAATGGAATGGAATTTTGAATGTAAAGTGGAATGTAATGGAATGGAATGTGGAATGGAATGTGGAATGGAAAGTAATGGAACGTGGAATGGAATGTGGAATGGATAGTGGAATGGAATGAGGAATGGAATGGAATGGAATGGAAAGTGGAAGGGAGTGGAATGGAATGAAATGGAAAACGAAATGGAATGGAATGGAATGTGGAATGGAAAGAAACGGAATGTGGACTGGAATGGAATGAAATGGAATGTGGAAGGGAGAGGAATGGAATGAAATAGAAATTGAAATGGAATGGAATGGAAAGTGGAATGGAATGGAATGTCGTGGAATGTGGAAAGGAACGGAATGGAATGTGAAATGGAATGTGAAATGGAATGTGTAATGCAATGTGGAAAGGAATGAAGTGGAATGTGGGATGGTATGGAATGGGGAGGAATGAGGAAATGAATGGAATGCAACGCGGAATTGAATGTGGAATGGAATGGAGTGTAGAATGGAATTTGGAATAGAATGGAATGGAAAGTGGAATGGAATGTAGAATGGAATGGAATGGAATGTGGAATGGAATGGAAAGGATTGTGGAAGGGAATGGAATGGAGAGGAATGTGGAATGGAACGGAATGGAATGTGGAATGGAATGGAATGGAGTGTGTAATGTAATGGAATGGAGGGGAATGTGGAATGGAATGGAATGGAATGGAATGAGGAATGGGTTGTGGAATGGAAAGTGTAATGGAATGGAGTGGAATGTGGAATCGAATGTGGAATATAACGGAGTGGAGTGTGCAATGGAAAGGAATGTAATGTGGAATGGAACGGATGGAATGTGGAATGGAATATGGAATGGAATGGAATGGGAAATGGAATGAAATGGAACGTGGAATACAGTGGAATGGAATGGAATGTGAAATGGAATGGAATGGAACGTGGAATACACTTGAATGGAATGTGGAATGGAATTGAAAATGAAATGTGGAATGAATCGCAGAATGGAATGGAATGGAACGTGGAATGGAATGAAACCTAATGCAGAATGGAATGAAATGCAATGTGGAATGTAATTGATTGGAATGGAAAGTAGAATGGAACGTAATGGAATGTGTAATGGAATGTGGAATGGAATGGAATGGAATGCGGAATGGAATGGAATGGAACGTGGAATGGAATGGAATGGAATGTGGAATGGAGTGGAATGGAATGGAATGTGTAATGGAATGGAGTGGAATGGGCAATGGAACGGAGTGGAATGTGGAGTGGAACGAGAAATGAAATGGAATGAAATGCGAAACAGAATGAAATGGAATGCGGAATGGAATGGAGTAGAATGTGGAATGGAAAGTGAAATGGAATGGAATGGAATGTGGAATGGAATGGATTTGAATGGAATTTGGAATGCAATTGAATGGAGTGGAACGTGGAACGGAATCTAAAGGAAGGTGGAATGGAACGTAGAATGGAATGTGGAATGCAGTGTGGAATGGAATTTGGAATGGAAAGGAATGGAATGTGGAATGAAGTGGAATTGAACGTGAAATGGAATGATATGTAATGGAATGGAACGCGAAATGGAATAGAATGTGTAATGGAATTCAATGTAATTTGGAATAAAATGGAATGGAATATGGAAAGGAATGGAAAGGAATGTAGAATGGAAAGTGGAATAGAATGGAATTGAAAGTGGAATGCAATGGAATGCATTGCAGAATGGAATGGAATGGAATGGAATGTGGTATGATATGGAATGGAAACGAATGAAATTGAATGTGGAATGGAATGCAATGGAATGTGGATTGGAATGGAATGGAACATTGAATGTAATGGAATGGAATGTGGAATTGAATGGAATGGAAAGGAGTGGAATGTGCAATGCAATGTGGAATGGAAAGGAATGGAACGTGGAATGGAATGTGAAATGGAATGTGGAATGGAATGGAATGGAATGTGGAATGCAAAGGAATGGAATGCGGAATGGAACGGAATGGAATATGGAATAGAATGGAATGGAATGGAATGTGGAAAGAAATGTAATGGAATGGAATGGAATGGAATGGAATGTGGAATGGGTTGGAATGGAATGTGGAATGGAATGGAATAGAAAGGAATGGAATGTGGAATGGAAAGCGGAACGGAATGGAATGGAACGTGGAATGGAATGGAAACGAATTTAATGGAATCTGAAACGGAATGTGGGAAGGAATGTGGAATGGAATTGAGTGGATTGTGGAATGGAATGGAATGGAATGTGGAATGGTATGTGGAATGCAATGTGGTATGGAATGTAATGGAATGTGGAATGGAATGGAATGGATTGTGGAATGGAATGGAATGGAATGGAATGGAATATGGTATGGAATGGAGTGGAATTTGGAATTTAATGGAATGCAATGCAAAGTGGAATTCAATGGAAAGGAATGGAATGGAATGGAACGGAATGAAATGGAAGGGAATACGGAATGGAATGAGGAATGGAATGGAAAGGAATATGGAATGGAATGGAATTGAATAGAATATGGAATGGAATGTGGAATGGAATGGAAAGGAATGCGAAAAGGAAAGGAATTGAATGTGGAATGGAATGGAACACAAAGTGAAAAGGAATGGAATGGAATCTGGATTGGAACGCAATAGAATGTGGAATGAAATGGAATGGAAGGTGGAATGGAATTTGGAATTCAATGGAGTGAAATGTGGAATGGAATGGAAAGGAATGTGGAAAGGAATGTGGAATTGAATGGAATGGAACGTGGAATGGAACATGGAATGGAATGGAGTGGAATGTGGAATGGAGTGGAATGTGGAATGGAATGGAATGGAATGTGGAATGGAATAGAAAGGAATGGAATGAGGAATGGAATGGAATGGATTTTAGAAAAGAATGAAACGGAACGGAATGTGGAATGGAATGGAATGGAAAGGAATGGATTGGAATGTGGTATGGAATGGAATGGAATGGAATGTGCTTTGGAATGTTATGGAATTTGGAATGGAATGGAATGCAATGTGGATTGGAATGGAGTGGAAAGGAATGCAATGTGGAATGGAATGGAATGGAAGGGAATGTGGAATGGAAAGCAGAAGGGAATGGAACAGAATGTGGAATGGAATGGAATGGTATCTGTAATGGAATGGAATAGTATGGAATGTGGAATGAAATGGAACAGAATAGAAAGTGGAATGGAATGGAATGGAATAGAAAGTGGAATGGAATGGAATGGAATGGAATTTAATGGAATATGGAATGCAATGTGGAATGGAAAGGAATGTGAAATGGAAAAGAATGGAATGCGGAATAGAATGGAATGGAATTTAGAATGGAATGGAATTTAACGGAATGTGGAGTGGAATGGAATGGATTGGAATTAAATATGGAATGTAATAGGGAAGGGAATGGAATGGAATGTGAAATGGAATGGAATCGAATGTGGAATGGAATGTGGAATGGAATGGAATGGAATGGAATATGGAGAGGAATGGAATGAAGTGGAAGTTGAAATGGAATGGACTAGAATGGAATGTGCAATGGAAAGTGGAATAAAATGGAATGGAATGGAATGGAATGGAATGGAATCGAACGGAATGTGGAATGGAATGTGGAACGGAATGTAACGGAATGTGAAATGTCATGGAATGGAATGTGGAATGGAATGGAAGGGAATGTGGAATGGAATTTTAAAAAGTGGAAGGTGGAATGGAATGGAATAGAATTTGTAATGCCATGCAAAGGAATGTCTAATGGAATGTGGAATGGAATGGAGTGGACTGAGAAATGGAATGGAATGGAATGGAATGTGGAATGGAATATGGAATGGAATGGAATAGAATGTGGAATGGAAAGTGGAATGGAATGGAATGGAATTGAATGTGGAATGCAATGTGAAATGGAAAGGGAAATGGAATGGAAAGAAATGTGGAATGGAATGGAATGTGGAATGGAATGTGGAATGGAACGGAATGGAAGGTGGAATGAAATGGAATGGAATTTGGAATACAAAGGATAGTAATAGAAGGTGGAATGTAATGGAATTGAGTGGAATGTGGAATGCAATTTAATGGAATGGAATGGAAATCGGCCTGCAATGTGGAATGGAATGGAATGGAAAGTGGAATGCAATGTATTGGAATGCGGAATGGAATGGAAAGGAATGGATGTTGATTGGCATGAAATGGAATGTGGAAAGTAATGTGGAATGGAATGCTATGGAATGTGGACTGGAATGTGGAATGGAATGGAATGGAATGTGGAATGGAATGGAATGGAAGGTGGAATGGAATACAGTGGAATGTGGAATGCAATGGAATGGAGTTGAACGCAGAATGGAATGGAATGGATGTGGAATGGAATGAAATGGAATGTGGAAAGGAATGGAATGGCATGTGGAATGGAATGTGGAATGGAATTTACTGGAATGTGGAATGGTATTTGCAATGCAGTGGAATGGAATGTGGAATGGAATGGAATGGAGTGGAATGTGGAATGGGATGGAGTGGAATACGGAACGGAATGGAATGGAATGTGGAATGGAAAGGAATGGAATGTGGAATGCAATTGTGTGGAATGTGGAATGGAATAAGGAGTGGAATGAGGAATGGAATGGAATGGAAAGTCGAATGCAATGTGGAATGGAATGGTATGGAACATGGAATGGAAAGTGGAATGAAATGCAACGGAACGTGAAAAAGAAGGCGGAATGGAACGTGGAATGGAATAAGGAATGGAATGGAATGGAATGTGGGATGGAATGGAATACAATGTGGAACGGAAGGGAATGAAATGTGGAATGCAATTTGGAATGGAAAGAATTGAATGGTATGGAATAGGGAATGGAATGGAATGGAATGGAAATTGGAATGGAATGTAATGGAAAGGAGTGGAACGTGTAACGGAATGAATAGGAATGTTTAAAGGAATGGAATTGAATGGAATGTGGAATGGATTGGAATGGAATGGAATGGAATGCGGTCTGGAATGAAATGGAATTTGGTATGGAATGGAATGGAATGTGGAATGGAATGCAATCGAATGTGTAATGGAATCGTATGTAATGGAAAGTGAATTGGAATTGAAGAAATTCGGAATGGAATGTGGAAAAGAATGGATTGGAATTTGAAATGGAATGTGGAATGGAATTTGGAATGGAATGTGGAATGGAATGGAATGGAATGTGGAATGGATTGTGGAATATACTGGAATGGAATGTGGAAAGCAATGTGAAATGGAATGTGGAATCGAATGGAATGGAATGTGGAATGGAATCAGGAATGGAATGTAATGGATTGTTGAATGGAATGTTGAATGCAATGTGGAAAGTAGTGGAATGGAAAGCGGAATGGAAAGTGGAATGACACATGGAATGGAACGTGGAATGGAATGGAATTGAGTTTGGAATGGAATGTGGAATGGAATGTGGAATGGAATGTAATGGAATGTGGAATGTAATGGAATGGAATGTGAACTGGAATGCAATGGAATGTGGAATGGAATTCAATGGAATTTGGAATGGAATGGAATTGAATGTTGAATGGAATTGAAAGGAATGTGGAAAGGAAAATGGATTGGAATGGAAAGGAATGTTGAATGGAATGGAATGGATTGCGGAATGGAAAGGAATGGAATTGAATGTGGAATGGAATGGAATGTGGAATGGAATGGAATGGAAATGAATGGAATGGAAAGTGAAATGGAAGGCAGTGGATTTTGGAGTGGAATGGAATGGAAGAGAATGTTGAGTGGAATGGAATGGAAACGAATGGAAAGTGGAATGGAATGGATGGGAATGTTGAATGGAATGGAATGGAATTTGGAATGGAAAGGAATCGAATATGGAATGGAATGTGGAATGGAACGTGGACTGGAATGGATTGGAATCATGAATGGAATGGAATGGATTTTGGAATGGAATGGAATGGAATGGAATAGAATGCAATGGAATGAGGAATGAAATGGTGTGTGAAATGGAATGCAATGCAGTGGAATCTGGACTGGAATAGAATGGAATGGAATGTGGAATGGAATGTGGAATGGAATGGAAAGGAATGGAATGTGGAATGGAAAGTTTCATGGAAAGTGGAATGGAACGTGGAATGGTATGCAGAATGCAATGCAATGTAACGTGGAGTGGAAAACGGATTGAAAAGTGGAATGGAAACAGGAAAGGAACGTGGAATGGAACGTGGAATGGAATGGAATGCAATGGGTCATGGAATGTTTTGGAAAGTGAAATGGAATGGAAATGAAAGTGGAATGGAATGGAAGGGAAAATGGAATGTAAAGGAATGGAGTGTGGAATGTAATGGAATGGAATTAAGAATGGAATCTGGAATGTAATGGAATGGAAAGTGGAATGGAATATGGAATGGACTGGAATGTGGAATGGATTGTGAAATGGAATGTAGAAAGGAATGAGGAAAGGAATGGAATGGAATGTGTAATGGAATGAAATGGAAAGTGAAATGGGATGGAGTGGAATGGAATGTGGAATGGCATAGAATGGAATGTGGAATGGAATGAGGAATGGAATGTGGAATGGAATGTGGAATGCAATGAAGCAGAATATGGAATGGAATATGGAAAAGAGTGGAGTGGAATGTGGAATTGAATATAAAGGAGTGTTGAATGGAATGTGGAATGGAATGAAATGGAATGTGGAATGTAATGTGGAGTGGAATGGAATGGGGAATGGAATGGTCTGGAATGTGAAATGGAATGTGGAAAGTAATGTGTAATGGAACGTGCAATGGAAAGGAATAGAAAGTGGAATGAAATGGTAGGGAATGTGGAATTGAATTCAAAGGAATGTGGAATGGAATGGAAGTGAATGAAATGGAAATTAGAATGGAATGTAATGGAATGTGGAATAGAATGCAAGGGAATGTGGAATGGAATGGAAGGGAATGGAATGTGGAATGGAATGGAATGGAATGAGGCATGGAATGTGGAATGGAATGTGGAAATGAATGAAGTGTAACGTGGAATGAAATATGGAATGGAATGGAGTGGAATGTGAAATGGTATGGAATGGAGAAGAATGTGGAAATGAATGCAATGGAAAGTGGAATGGAATAGAATGGAATGTGGAATGGAATGGAATGGAACGAGGAATGGAACGTGGAATGAAACATGGAATGGAATGGAATGGAATGTGGAATGGAATGGAATGGAATTTGGAATGGAATGGAATGGAGTGGAATGTGGAATGGAACAGAATGGGATGTGGAATGGAATGGAATGGAATGTCGAATGGAATGGAATGGAGGGGAATGTCGAATGGAATTGATGGGAATGAGGAATGGAATTGAACTGAATGAGGAATGGAATGTGGAATGGAATGTGTAATTTAATGGAGTGGAATGCGGAATGGAATGTGGAATGGAATGGTGTGGAAAGTGGAATAGAATGGAAAGGAATGGGGAATGGAATGGCGTGGAATGTGGAATGGAATGTGGGGTGGAATGTGGAATGGAATTTGGAATGGAATGCAATCTGAAATGGAATGGAATGGAACGTGACTTATAATGGAATGGAATGTGGAATGGAATAGAATGAAACTTGAAATGGAACGTCGAATGGAAAGGAATGGAACTTGAAATGAAATGTAACGGAATGTGGAAAGGAATGGAATGGAATGTGGAATGAAATGCAATGGAATGGAATGTAGAATGCAACGTAATGGAATGTGGAATGGAAAGGGCAATGGAACGTCAAATGGAATGGAATGGAAAGTGGAATGGAATGGAAGGGAATGTGGAATGGAATTGATTGGACTATGGAATGGAACGCACTGGAATTAAATGGAATCTAGAAAGGAATGTAGTGTAATGGAATGGAATGGAATGTGGCATTTAATGGAATGGAATGTGGAATGGAATGTGAAATGGAATGGAATGTGAAATGGAATGGAATGAAATGGAATGTGGTACGGAATGGAATAGAATGAGGAATGGAACGTGGAATGGAATGTGGAATGGAATGTAATGGAACGGGGAGTGAAAAGTGGAATGGAACGTGGAATGGAATGGAATGCAATGCGGAATGGAATGGAATGGGAAGTGGAATGGAATGGAATGGAATGTGGAATGGAATGGAATGGAACGTGGTTTTTAATGGAATGGAATGTGGAATGGAATGGAATGGAATTTGGAATGGAATGTGGAATGTAATGGAATGGAAAGTGGAATGAAATATGGAATGGAATGGAATGTGGAATGGAATGTGGAATGGAAAGTTTTGGAATATGTAATAGAATGTGGAATGCAATATGGCATGAAATGTAATGGAATGCGGAATGGAATGGAATGGAATGTGCAGTGGAAAGGAATGGAATGCAACGTGGAATGGCATGGAATGGAATGTGCAATGCAATGTGAAAAGGAATGTGGAATGGAATGAAGAGGAATCTGGATTGGAATGTGGTATGGAATGTGGAACGGAATGAAGTGGAATGTGGAATGGAATGGAATGGAGTGGAATGAGTAATGGAATCGAAGGGAATATGGAATGGAATGTGGAATGGAATGAAATGGAATGAGGAATGGAATGCGGAATGGAATGGAAGGAAAGTGGAATGGAATGGAATGTGGAATGGAATGGAATGGAAATTGGAATGGAACATGGAATAGAATGTGGAATGGAACGTGGAAAGGAATGGAATGCAAAGTGGAATATAATGGAATGGAATGTGCAAAGGAATTGAGTGGAATGTGGAATGGAATGGAATGCAATGTAGAATGGAAAGTGGAATGGAATGGAATAGAATGTGGAATGGAATGAGGTATGGAATAGAATGAAATGTGCAATGGAATGGAATGAATTGTAGAATGGAATGGAATGGAATGGAATAGAATATGGAATGGAATGGAATGGAATGGAATGTGGAAAAGAATGGAATGGAATGAAATGTGGAATGCAATGGAATGGAATGTGGAATGCAATGGAATGGAATAGACGGGAATGGAATGTGGAATGCAACTGAATGGAATGGAATGTTATGAAATGCAAGGGAATGCGGAATGGAATGTGGAATGGAATGGAAAGGAATGTGCAATGGAATGGAATGAAATAGAATGTGGAATGGAATGGAATGGAATGTGCAATTGAATGTGGAATGGAATGGAATGCAATGTGAAAAGGAGTGGAATGGAATGAGGAATGGAATGAAATGGAAAGTGAAAAGGAATCAAAGGAATGTGGAATGGAATGGAATGGAATGTGGAAGGGAATGGAATGGAATCGGGAATAGAATGGAATGGAAAGAGGAATGGAATGGAAAGGAATGAGGAAACGAATGCAATGGAAACTGAAAAGGAATGGAAAGGAATGTGGAATGCAATGGGATGGAATGTAGAATGGAATGGGCAACAGAATGTGGAATGGAATGCAGAATGCAATGTGGAATGGAATGGAGTGGAATGTGGAATGGAATAGAAAGGAATCTGGAATGGATTGGAATGGAATGGAATATGGAATGGAATGGAATGGAATGTGGAATGGAATGGAAAGGATAATGGAATGGAACTGAATGGGATGGAATATGGAATGGAATTGAATGGAATGCAATGTGGAATGGAATGGAATGTAATGTGGAATGGAATGGAACGGCAGGTGGAATGCAATGGAAATGAATGTGGAATGCAATTGAATGGAATGTGGAATGGAATTGAATTGTATGAGGAATGGAATGTGGAATGGAATGGAATGGAATGTGTAATTTAATTGAATGGAATGAGTAATGGAATGGAATGGCATGTGGAATGGAATGCAATGGAATGCAGAATGGAATGTGTAATGGAATGTGTAATGGAATGTGGAATGGAATTGAATGGAAAGTGGAAAGGAATGGAATGGAATGTAGAATGCAATTTGGAATGGAATCGAATGGAATGTGGATTGGAATGTGGTATGGAATGGAAGGAATGTGGAATGGATTGGAAAGGATTGTAGAATGGAATGTAATGGAATGGAATGGAATATGGAATGAAATGGAATGGAATGGAATGGAATGCATTATGGAATGAAATGGAATGGAATGGAATATGGAATGGAATGGAATGGAAAGGAATGTGGAATGCAATGGAAACAGTGGAATGCAATGGAAACAATGGAATGGAATGGAATGGAATGAGCAATGGAATGGAAAGGAATGTGGAATGAAATGCAATGGAATTTAATGTGGAATGGAATGGAATGGAATTGAATGGAATGTGGAGTGGAATGGAATGGAATGTGAAAAGGAATGGAATGGAAAGTGGAATGGAATGGAATGGAATGTGGAATAGAATGGAATGGAAAGTGGAATGGAATGGAATGGAATGGAATGGAATAGAACGGAATGTGGAATGGAATGTGGAACGGAATGTAACAGAATGTGAAATGTCATGGAATGGAATGTGGAATGGAATGGAAGGGAATGTGGAATGGAATTTAAAGAATTGGAAGGTGGAATGGGATGGAATAGAATTTGTAATGCCATGCAAAGGAATGTCTAATGGAATGTGGAATGGAATGGAGTGGACTGAGAAATGGAATGGAATGGAATGGAATGTCGAATGGAATATGGAATGGAATGGAATGGAATGTGGAATGGAAAGTGGAATGGAATGTGGAATGCAATGTGAAATGGAAAGGGAAATGGAATGGAATGAAATGTGGAATGGAATGGAATGTGGAATGGAATGTGGAATGGAACGGAATGGAAGGTGGAATGAAGTGGAATGGAATTTGGAAAGCAAAGGAGAGTAATAGAAGGTGGAATGTAATGGAATTGAGTGGAATGTGGATTGCAATGTAAAGGAATGGAATGGAAATCGGCCTGCAATGAGGAATGGAATGGAATGGAATGAGGAATGCAATGTATTGGAACGCGGAATGGAATGGAAAGGAATGGATGTTGATTGGAATGTAATGGAATGTGGAAATTAATGTGGAATGGAATGCTATGTAATGTGGAATGGAATGTGGAATGGAATGGAATGGAAGGTGGAATGTAATGGAATGGAAGGTGGAATGGAATGCAATGGAATGTGGATTGCAACGGAATGGAGTTGAAGGCAGAATGGAATGGAATGGATGTGGAATGGAATGAAATGGAATGTGGAAAGGAATGGAATGGAATGTGGAATGGAATTTACTGGAATGTGGAATGGTATTTGCAATGGAGTGGAATGGAATGTGGAATTGAATGGAATGGTGTGGAATGTGGAACGGGTTGGAGTGGAATACGGAACGGAATGGAATGGAATGTGGAATGGAATGGAATGGAATCTGGAATGCCATTGTGTAGAATGTGGAATGGAATAAGGATTGGAATGAGGAATGGAATGGAATGGAAAGTCGAATGCAATGTGGAATGGAATGGTATGGAACATGGAATGGAAAGTGGAATGAAATGCAATGGAACGTGGAATAGAAGGCGGAATGGAACGTGGAATGGAATGAGGAATGGAAAGGAATGGAATGTAGGATGGAATGGGATACAATGTGGAACGGAATGGAATGCAATGTGGAATGGAATTTGGAATGGAATGGAATGGAATGGAATGGAATGGAATGGAAAGTGGAATGGAATGTAATGGAAAGGAATGGAACGTGTAACGGAATGAAAAGGAATGTGTAAAGGAATGGAATTGAATGGAATGTGGAATGGATTGGAATGGAATGGAATGGAATGGAATGCGGACTGGAAAGAAATGGAATTTGGTATGGAATGGAATGGAATGTGGAATGGAATGCAATTGAATGTGTAATGCAATCGAATGTAATGGAAAGTGAATTGGAATTGAAGAAATTCGGAATGGAATGTGGAAAAGAATGGAATGCAATGTGAAATGGAATGTGGAATGGAATGGAATGGAATGTGGAAGGGAATGGAATGGAATCGGGAATAGAATGGAATGGAAAGAGGAATGGAATGGAAAGGAATGAGGAAACGAACGGAATGGAAAGTGAAAAGGAATGGAAAGGAATGTGGAATGCAATGGAATGGAAAGTAGAATGGAATGGGCAACAGAATGTGGAATGGAATGTGGAATGCAATGTGGAATGTAATGGAGTGGAATGTGGAATGGAATGGAAAGGAATCTGGAATGGACTGGAATGGAATGGAATGTGGAACGGAATGGAATGCAATGTGGAATGGAATGGAAAAGATAATGGAATGGAATTGAATGGGATGGAATATGGAATGGAATTGAAAGGAATGCAATCTGGAATGCAATGGAATGGAATGTGGAGTGAAATGGAATGGCATGTGGAATGCAGTGGAATAGAACGTGGAATGAAATGGAATGGAATGTGGAATGGAATGGAATGGAATGTGGAATGGAATTGAATGGAATGACCAATGGAATGGAATGGCATGTGGAAAGGAGTGGAAAGGAATGTAGAATGGAAAGTGTAATGCAATGTGGAATGGAATTGAATGGAATGTGGAATGGTATGGAATGGAATGCAGAATGGAATTTGGAATGGAATCGAACGGAATGTGGATAGGAATGTGGTATGGAATGGAATGGAACGTGGAATGGATCGTGGAATGGAACGTGGAATTGAAAGTGGAGCGGAACGTGGAATTGAACGTGAAATGAACCTTGCAATGGCATGTGAAATGGAATGGAATGGAATCGAATGGAATGTGGAATGGAAACGAATGGAATGGAATGTGGAATGGAATGTGGAATGAAATGGAATGGAATGTGGAATGGAATGTGGAATGGAACGTGGAATGGAAAGTGGAATGGAACCTGGAATGGAATGTAATGGAACGTGAAATGAATTGGAATGGAATGGAATGTGGAATGGAATGGAAAGGAATGTGAAATGGAATGGTATGTGGAATGGAATGGAAAGGAATGTGAAATGGAATGCAATGCGGAATGGAATGAAATTTGAAATAAAGTGGAATGGAATGCAGAATGGAATGAAATGGAATGCAGAATGGAAAGGAATTGAGTGGAAAGTGGAATGGAATTGATTGGAATGTGGACTGGAATGTGGAAAGTAATAGAATGGAATGTGGAATGGAATTGAATGGAATGTGAAATGGAATGGAGTGGAATGTAGAATGGAATGTGGAATGGAATGCGGAATGGAAATGAATGGAATGTGGAATGGAATGGAACGGAATGTGGAATGGAATAGAACGGAATTTGGAATGGAATGTGCTATGGAATGGAAAGGATTGTGGAATGGAATTTGGTATGGATGGAATGGAATGTGCAATGGAATGGAAAGGGCTGTAGAATGGAAAGGATAGAAAAGAATATGGAATGGAATGAAATAGCATGGAATGCAGAATGCAATGGAATGGACTGGAATGGAATGGAAGGAAAAGCATAATGGAATGTGGAATGGAATGGAAAGGAATGTGGAATAAAATGGAATGTAATGGAATATGGAATGGAGTGGAATGTAATTGAAAGGAATGTGAAATAGAATTTGGAATAAAATGGAATGGAATGTGAAAGGGAATGGAATGGAATGTGGAATGGAATCGAATGGAATGTGAAAAGGAATTGAATGGAATGTGTAATGGAATGAAATGGAAAGTGGAATGGAATGGAATGGAATGGAATGTGGGATGGAATGGAATAGAATGAGGAATGGAATGTGGAATGTAATGGAATGTGGAATGGCTTGGAATGGAACGTGGAATGGATCGTGGATTCGAACCTGGAAACGAAAGTGGAAAGGAAGATGGGCTGGAACGTTTAATGGACGGTGTAATGGAATGTGGAATGGAATTGAAAGGAATGGAATGGAATATGAAATGGAATGGAATGGAATGTGAAATGAAATGGAATGGAATGTGGAATGAAATGTGAAATGGAATGGAATGCAATGGAAAGGTATGTGGAATGGAATGGAATGGAATGTGGAATGGAATTAATGGAGTCTGAAATGGAATGGAATGGAATGGAATGGAAAGTTGAATGGAATGGAATGAGATGTGAAGTGGCAAGGAATGTAAGGTGGAATGGAATGGAATGGAGTGGAAAGTGGAATGGAATGGAACGTGGAATGGAATGTAGAATGGAATGTGAAATGGAATGTGGAATGGAATGCAATGGAATGTGGAATGGAATGTGGAATGAAATGTGGAATGCAATGGTATGGAAACTGGAAAGGAACGAGGAATGGAACGTGGAATGGGATGTAGAATGGAGTATGGAATGGAAAGTGGAATGTAATGTGGAATGGAATGGAATGGAAAGTTGACTGTAATGGTATGAAATGAAAGGTGGAATGGATTGCAATCGAATGTGGAATGGAAAGTTGTATGGAATGTGGAATGGAATGCGGAATGGAATCGAGTGGAATGTGCAATGGAATAGAATGGAATGGAATGTGGAATGGAATATGGAATAGAATGTGGAATGGAACGTGGAATGAAAGTGAAGGGAACGTGGAATGTATTGGAAAGGAATGAAAAGTGGAAAAGAACGGAATGGAATGGAATGGAATGTGGAATGGAACGGAATGAAATGTGGAATGGAATGCAAAGAAGTGAAATGTGGAATGTAATGTGGAATGGAATGGAGTGGAATGTGGAATTGAATGGAGTGGAATGTGGAATGGAATGGAATGGAATGTGGAATGGAATGTGGAATGGAATGGATTGGAATGTGGTATGTAAGCTGGAAAGAAATGGAATGGAATGTGGAATGGATTGAAATGGAATGTGGAATGGTATTCAATGGAATTTGGGAAGGGGTTTGGAATGCAAAGTGGAATGGAGTGGAACGGAATGTGTAATGGCAAGGAATGGATTGCAGAATGGAATGGAATGGAATGTGGAATGGAATGGAATGTGGAATGGAATGGAATGGAAATGAATGGAATGGAAAGTGGAATGGAATGCAATGCAATGTGGAATTGAATGGAATACGGAATGGAAAGGAATGGAAAGGAATGGAAAGTGGAAAGGAATGGATGGGAATGTGGAATGGAAAGGAATGGAATGTGGAATGGAATGGAATGGAATGTGGAATGGAACGTGGAAAGGAATGGAAGGGAATGTGGAATGGAATGGAATGGATTGTGGAATGGAATAGAATGGATTGTAGAATGGAATGGAATGGAACGAGTAATGGAATGAAATGGAATGGAATGTGGACTGGAATGAAATGGAATGGAATGTGGAATATAATGTGGAATGGAAGGAAATCGAAAGGAATGTGGAATGGAATGGATTGTGGAATGAAATGTGGAAAGGAATGGATTGGAGCGTGGAATGGAACGTGGAATGGAACTTGGAAAGGAAAGTGCAATGGAACGTGCAATGGACCGTGGAATGGAATGTGGAATGCAATGTGGAATGGAACGTGGAATGGAAAGTTTAACGGAATGTGGAATGGAACGTGGAATGAAACATGGAATGGAATGCAATGGAACTTGGAGTGGAAAGACGAATGGAACGTGGAGTGGAAACTGGAATGTAACGTGGAATGGAACGGGGAATGGAATGGATCGCAATGTGGAATGGAATGGAATGGAAGGTGGAATGGAATGGAATTGAATATGGAATGGAATGGAATGCAATATGGAATGTGATGGAATGGAATGTGGAATAGATTGGAATGGAATTTAGAATGTAAAGTGGAATGTAAAGGAATGGAATGTGGATTGGAATGTGGAATGGAATGTGAAATGGAAAGGAATGGAACGTGGAATGGAATGTGGAATGGAAAGTGGAATGGAATGAGGAATGGAATGGAATGGAATGGAAAGCAGAAGGGGTGGAATGGAATGAAATGGAAATTGAAATGGAATGGAATGGAATGTGGAATGGAAAGAAACGGAATGTGGAATGGAATGGAATGAAATGGAATGTGGAAGGGAGAGGAATGGAATGAAATGGAAATTGAAATGGAATGGAATGGAAAGTGATATGGAATGGCGTGGATTGTGGAAAGGAACAGAATGGAATGTGAAATGGAATGTGTAATGGAATGTGAAATGGAATGTGTAATGGAATGTGTAATGCAATGTGGAAAGGAATGAAGTGGAATGTGGGATTGTATGGAATGGGGAGGAATGTGGAAATGAATGGAATGCAACGTGGAATTGAATGTGGAATGGAATGGAGTGTAGAATGGAATTTGGAATAGAATGGAATGGAAAGCGGAATGGAATGTAGAATGGAATGTGGAATGGAATGTGGAATGGAATGGAAAGGATTGTGGAAGGGAATGAAATGGAGAGGAATGTGGAATGGAACGGAATGGAATGGGGAATGGAATGGAATGGAGTGTGTAATGTAATGGAATGGAGGGGAATGTGGAATGGAATGGAATGGAATGAGGAATGGGATGTGGAATGGAAAGTGGAATGGAATAGAGCGTAATGTGGAATCTAATGTGGAATGGAACGGAGTGGAGTGTGCAATAGAAAGGAAGGTAATGTGGAATGGAACGGAATGGAACGTGGAATGGAATGTGGAATGGAATGGAATGGGAAATGGAATGAAATGGAACATGGAATACAGTGGAATGGAATGGAATGTGAAATGGAATGGAATGGAACGTGGAATACAGTTGAATGGAATGTGGAATGGAATTGAAATTGAAATGTGGAATGAATCGCAGAGTGGAATGGAATGGAACGTGGAATGGAATGAAACCTAATGCAGAATGGAATGAAATGGAATGTGGAATGTAATTGATTGGAATGGAAAGTAGAAAGGAACGTAATGGAATGTGTAATGGAATGTGGAATGAAATGGAATGGAATTTGGAATGGAATGGAATGGAACGTGGAATGGAATGGAATGGAATGTAGAATGGAATCTAATGGAATATGGAATGGAAAGGAATGGAAAGGAATTGGATGTAGAATGGAATGGAATGGAATGTGGAATGGAACGTGGAATGGAGTGGAATGGAATGGAATGTGTAATGGAATGGAGTGGAATGGGCAATGGAACGGAGTGGAATGTGGAATGGAACGAGAAATGGAATGGAATGAAATGTGGAATGGAATGAAATGGAATACGGAATGGAATGGTGTAGAATGTGGAATGGAAAGTGAAATGGAAAGGAATGGAATGTGGATTGGAATGTGGAATGGAATTTACTGGAATGGGGAATGGTATTTGCAATGGAATGGAATGGAATGTAGAATGGAATGGAATGAAGTGGAATGTGGAATGGGATGGAGTGGAATAGGGAACAGAATGGATGGAATGTGGAATGGAATGGAATGGAATGTGGAATGCCATTGTGTGGAATGTGGAATGGAATAAGGAATGGAATGAGGAAAGGAATGGAATGGAAAGTCGAATGCAATGTGGAATGGAATGGTATGGAACATGGAATGGAAAGTGGAATGAAATTCAATGGAACGTGGAATAGAAGGCGGAATGGAACGTGGAATGGAATGAGGAATGGAATGGAATGGAATGTGGGATAGAATGGAATAAAATGTGGAACGGAATGGAATGCAATGTGGACTGGAATTTGGAATGGAATGGAATGGAATGGAATGGAATAGGGAATGGAATGGAACGGAATGGAATGGAATGGAAAGTGGAATGGAATGTAATGGAAAGGAATGGAACGTGTAACGGAATGAAAAGGAATGTGTAAAGGAATGGAATTGAATGGAATGTGGAATGCATTGGAATGGAATGGAATGGAATGGAATGCGGACTGGAATGAAATGGAATTTGGTATGGAATGGAATGGAATGTGGAATGGAATGCAATTGAATGTGTAATGGAATCGAATGTAATGGAAAGTGAATTGGAATTGAAGAAATTCGCAATGGAATGTGGAAAAGAATGGAATGGAATTTGAAATGGAATGTGGAATGGAATTTGGAATGGAATGTGGAATGGAATGGAATGGAATGTGGAATGGATTGTGGAATATAGTGGAATGGAATGTGGAAAGCAATGTGAAATGGAATGTGGAATCGAATGGAATGGAATGTGGAATGGAATAAAAATGGAATGGAATGGTTTGTTCAATGGAATGTTGAATGCAATTTGGAAAGGAGTGAAATGGAAAGTGGAATGGAAAGTGGAATGACACGTGGAATGGAACGTGGAATGGAATGGAATTGAGCTTGAAATGGAATGTGGAATGGAATGTGGAATTGAATGTGGAATGGAATGTAATGGAATGTGGAATGCAATGGAATGGAATGTGAACTGGAATGGAATGGAATGTGGAATGGAATTCAATGGAATTTGGAATGGAATGGAATTGAATGTTGAATGGAATTGAAAGGAATGTGGAAAGGAAAGTGGATTGGAATGGAAAGGAATCTTGAATGGAATGGAATGGATTGCGGAATGGAAAGGAATGCAATGGAATGGAATGTGGAATGGAATGGAATGTTTAATGGAATGGAATGGAAATGAATGGAATGGAAAGTGAAAGGGAATGCAGTGGATTTTGGAGCGGAATGGAATGGAAGGGTATGGTGAGTGGAATGAAATGGAAAGGAATGGAAAGTAGAATGGAATGGATGGGAATGTGGAATGGAATGGAATGGAATTTGGAATGGAAAGGAATCGAATATTGAATGGAATGGAATGGAATGTGGAATGGAACGTGGACTGGAATGGATTGGAATCATGAATGGAATGGAATGGATTTTGAAATGCAATGGAATTGAATGGAATATAATGCAATGAAATGAGGAATGAAATGGAGTGTGAAATGGAATGCAATGCGAAGGAATTTGGACTGTAATGGAGTGGAATGGAATGTGGAATGGAATGTGGAATGGAATGGAAAGGAATGGAATGTGGAATGGAAAGTTTCATGGAAAGTGGAATGGAATGTGGAATGGTACGCAGAATGGAATGTGGAATGCAATGCAATATAACGTGGGGTGGAAAACGGATTGAAATGTGGAGTGGAAACTGGAAAAGAACGTGGAATGGAACGTGGAATGGAATGGAATGCAACGGGTCATGGAATGTATTGGAAAGTGGAATGGAATGGAAATGAAAGTGGAATGGAATGGATGGGAAAATGGAATGTAAATGAATGGAGTGTGGAATGTAATGGAATGGAATTAAGAATGGAATGTGGAATGGAATGGAATGGAAAGTGGAATGGAATATGGAATGGAATGGAATGTGGAATGGATTGTGAAATGGAATGTAGAAAGGAATGAGGAAAGGAATTGAATGGAATGTGCAATGGAATGAAATGGAAAGTGAAATGGAATGGAATGGAATGGAATGTGGAATGGCATAGAATGGAATGTGCAATGGAATGAGGAATGGGATGTGGATTGGAATGTGGAATGCAATGAAGCAGAATATGGAATGGCATATGGAAAATAGTGGAGTGGAATGTGGAATTGAATATAAAGGAGTGTTGAATGCAATGTGGAATGGAAGGAAATGGAATGTGGAATGTGATGTGGAGTGGAATGGAATGGAATGGGGAATGGAATGGTCTGGAAAGTGAAATGGAATGTGGAAAGGAATGTGTCATGGAACGTGGAATGGAAAGGAACAGAAAGTGGAATGAAATGGTAGGGAATGTGGAATTGAATTCAAAGGAATGTGGAATGGAATGGAAGTGAATGAAATGGAAATTAGAATGGAATGTAATGGAATGTGGAATAGAATGAAAGGGAATGTGGAATGGAATGGAATGGAGTGGAATGTGGAATGGAATGGAATGGAATGTGGCATGGAATGTGGAATGGAATGTGGAAAGGAATGAAGTGGAACGTGGAATGTAATGTGGAATGGAAAGGAGTGGAATGTGAAATGGTATGGAATGGAGAAGAATGTGGAAATGAATGCAATGGAAAGTGGAACGGAATAGAATGGAATGTGGAAAGGAATGTGGAATGGAATGAAATGGAACGAGGAATGGAACGTGGAATGAAACATGGAATGGAATGGAATGGAATGGAATGTGGAATGGAATGCAATGGAATTTCGAATGGAATGGAATGGAGTGGAATGTGGAATGGAACGGAATGGGATGTGGAATGGAATGGAATGGAATGTCGAATGGAATGGAATGGAGGGGAGTGACGAATGGAATTGAATGGAATGAGGAATGGAATTGAACCGAATGAGGAATGGAATGTGGAATGGAATGTGGAATTTAATGGAGTGGAATGCGGAATGGAATGTGGAACGGAATGGTGAGGAGTGTGGAAAAGAATGGAAAGGAATGGGGAATGGAATGGTGTGGAATGTGGAATGGAATGTGGAGTGGAATGTGGATTGGAATGCAATGGGAAATGGAATGGAATGGAACGTGGCATATAATGGAATGGAATGTGGAATGGAATAGAATGAAACTTGAAATGGAACGTCGAATGGAATGGAATGGAACATGGAATGGAATGGAACGGAATGTGGAATGGAATGCAATGGAATGGAATGTAGAATGGAACCTAATGGAATGTGGAATGTAAAGGGCAATGGAACGTCGAATGGAATGGAATGGAAAGTGGAATGGAATGGAAGGGAATGTGGGATGGAATTGATTGGAATATGGAATGGAACTCAATGGAATGAAATGGAATCTAGAAAGGAATGTAGTGTAATGAAATGTAATGGAATGGAATGGAATGTGGTATTTAATGGAATGGAATGTGGAATGGAATGAGATATGGAAAGGAATGTGAAGTGGAATGGAATGAAATGGAATGTGGTATGGAATGGAATAGAATGAGGAATGAAAAGTGGAATGGAATGTGCAATGGAATGGAATGGAACGGGGAGTGAAAAGTGGAATGGAACGTGGAATGGAATGGAATGCAATGTGGAATGGAATGGAATGGAAAGTGGAATGGAATGGAATGGAACGTGGTTTTTAATGGAATGGAATGTGGAATGGAATGGAATGGAATTTGGAATGGAATGTGGAATGTAATGGAATGGAAAGTGGAATGAAATGTGGAACGGAATGGAATGGAATGTGGAATGGAATGTGGAATGGAAAGTATAGGAATATGTAATAGAATGTGGAATGCAATGTGGAATGAAATGTAACGGAATGCAGAATGGAATGGAATGGAATGTGCAGTGGAAAGGAATGGAATGCAACGTCGAATGGCATGGAATGGAATGTGCAATGGAATGTGGAAAGGAATGTGGAATGGAATGAAGAGGAATCTGGAGTGGAATGTGTTATGGAATGTGGAATGGAATGAAGTGGAATGTGGAATGGAACGGAATGGAGTGGAATGAGTAATGGAATCGAAGGGAATGTGGAATGGAATGTGGAATGGAATGAAATGGAATAAGGAATGGAATGCGGAATGGAACGGAATGGAAAGTGGAATGGAATGGAAGGTGGAATGGAATGGAATGGAAATTGTAAGGGAACGTGGAATCGAATTTGGAATGGAACGTGGAAAGGAAAGGAATGCAAAGTGGAATATAATGGAATGGAATGTGGAAAGGAATTGAGTGGAATGTGGAATGGAATGGAATGCAATGTAGAATGGAAAGTGGAATGGAAGGGAATGGAATGTGGAATGGAATGAGGTATGGAATAGAATGAAATGTGGAATGTAATGGAATGGATTGTAGAACGGAATGGAATGGAATGGAATATGGAATGGAATGGAATGGAATGGAATGTGGAAAAGAATGGAATGGAATGAAATGTGGAATGCAATGGAACGGAATAGACTGGAATGGAACGTGGAATGCAACTGAATGGAATGGAATGTAATGGAATGGAAGGGAATGCGGAATGGAATGTGGAACGGAATGGAAACGAATGTGCAATGGAATGGAATGGAATAGAATGTGGAATGGAATGGAATGGAATGTGCAATTGAATATGGAATGGAATGCAATGCAATGTGAAAAGGAGTGGAATGGAATGAGGAATGGAATGAAATGGAAAGTGAAAAGGAATCTAAGGAATGTGGAATGGAATGGAATGGAATGTGGAAGGAAATAGAATGGAATCGGGAATAGAATGGAATGGAAAGATCAATGGAAGGGAAAGGAATGTGGAAACGAACGGAATGGAAAGTGAAAAGGAATGGAAAGCAATGTGGAATGCAATGGAATGGAATGCAGAATGCAATGGGCAACAGAATGTGGAATGGAATGTGGAATGCAATGTGGAATGGAATGCAGTGGAAAGTGGAATGGAATGGAAAGGAATCAGGAATGGATTGGAATGGAATGGAATGTGGAATGGAATGGAATGGAATGTGGAATGGAATGGAAAGGATAATGGAATGGAATTGAATGGGATGGAATATGTAATGGAATTGAATGGAATGCAATGTTGAATGGAATGGAATGGAATGTGGAATGGAATGGAACGGCATGTGGAATGAAATGGAATAGAATGTGGAATGCAATGGAATGGAATGTGGAATGGAATTGAATTGTATGAGGAAAGGAATGTGTAATGCAATGGAATGGAATTTGTAATGGAATTGAATGGAATGAGCAATGGAATTGAATGGCATATGGAATGGAAAGGAATGGAATGTAGAATGGAATGTGGAATGGAATGTGGAATGGAATTGAATGGAATGTGGAAAGGAATGGAATGGAATGTAGAATGCAATTTGGAATGGAATCGAATGGAATGTGTATTGAAATGTGGTATGGAATGGAATGGAATGTGGTATGGAATGGAATGGAATGTGGAATGGAATGGAAAGGATTGTAGAATGGAATGGAATGGAATGGAATGGAATATGGAATGAAATGGAATGGAATGGAATATGGAATAGAATGGAATGGAATGGAATGTGGAATGGAATGGAAAGGAATGTGGAATGAAATGTGAAATGGAATGGAATGCAATGGAAAGGTATGTGGAATGGAATGGAATGGAATGTGGAATGGAATTAATGGAGTCTGAAATGGAATGGAATGGAATGGAATGGAAAATTGAATGGAATGGAATGAGAGGTGAAATGGCAAGGAATGGAAGCTGGAAAGGAATGGAATGGAGTGGAAAGTGGAATGGAATGGAATGTGGAATGGAATGTAGAATGGAATGTGAAATGGAATGTGGAATGGAATGCAATGGAATGTGGAATGAAATGTGGAATGCAACGGTATAGAAACTGGAATGGAACGAGGAATGGAACGTGGAATGGGATGTAGAACGGAGTATAGAATTGAAACTGGAATGTAATGTGTAATGGAATGGAATGGAAAGTTGAGTGTAATGGTATGAAATGGAAGGTGGAATGGAGCGCAATCGAATGTGGAATGGAAAGTTGTATGGAATGTGGAATGGAATGCGGAATGGAATGGAGTGGAATGTGCAATGGAATAGAATGGAATGGAATGTGGAATGGAATGTGGAACGGAACGTGGAATGAAAGTGAAGGGAACGTGGAATGGAACGTGGAATGTATTGGAATGGAATGGAAAGTGGAATGGAATGGAATGCAATGGGGAATGGAATGGAATGGAATGTGGAATGGAATGGAATGGAATGTGGAATGGACTGGAATGGAGTGTGTAATGTAATGGAATGGAGGGGAATGTGGAATGGAATGGAATGGAATGAGTAACGGGTTGTGGAATGGAAAGTGAAATGGAATGGAGTAGAATGTGGAATCGAATGTGGAATGGAACGGAGTGGAGTGTGCAATGGAAAGGAATGTAACGGGGAATGGAACGGAATGGAATGTGTAATGGAATGTGGAATGGAATGGAATCGGAAATGGAATGAAATGGAATGTGGAATACAGTGGAATGGAATGGAATGTGAAATGGAATGGAATGGAACGTGGAATAAAGTTGAATGGAATGTGGAATGGAATTGAAAATGAAATGTGGAATGAATCGCAGAATGGAATGGAATGGAACGTGGAATGGAATGAAACCTAATGCAGAATGGAATGAAATGGAATGTGGAATGTAATTGATTGGAATGGAAAGTAGAATGGAACGTAATGGAATGTGGAATGGAATGTGGAATGGAATGGAATGGAATGTGGAATGGATTGTGGAATATAGTGGAATGGAATGTGGAAAGCAATGTGAAATGGAATGTGGAATCGAATGGAATGTAATGTGGAATGGAATCAGGAATGGAATGGAATGGATTGTTGAATGGAATGTTGAATGCAATGTGGAAAGGAGTGGAATGGAAAGTGGAATGGAAAGTGGAATGACACGTGGAATGGAACGTGGAATGCAAAGGAATTGAGTTTGGAATGGAATGTGGAATGGAATGTGGAATGGAATGTGGAATGCAATGTAACGTAATGTGGAATGGAATGGAATGGAATGTGAACAGGAATGGAATGGAATGTGGAATGGAATTGAATGGAATTTGGAATGGAATGGAATTGAATGTTGAATGGAATTGAAAGGAATGTGGAAAGGAAAGTGGATTGGAATGGAAAGGAATGTTGAATGGAATGGAATGGATTGCGGAATGGAAAGGAATGGGATGGAATGGAATGTGGAATGGAATGGAATGTGGAATGGAATGGAACGGAAATGAATGGAATGGAAAGTGAAATGGAATGCAGTGGATTTTGCAGTGGAATGGAATGGAAGGGAATGTTGAGTGGAATGGAATGGAAAGGAATGGAAAGTGGAATAGAATGGATGGGAATGTGGAGTGGAATGGAATGGAATTTGGAATGGAAAGGAATCGAATATGGAATGGAATGGAATAGAATGTGGAATGGAACGTGGACTGGAATGGATTGGAATCATGAATGAAATGGAATGGATTTTGGAATGGAATGGAATGGAATGGAATAGAATGCAATGGAATGAGGAATGAAATGGAGTGTGAAATGGAATGCAAAGCAATGGAATTTGGATTGGAATGGAATGGAATGGAATGTGGAATTGAATGGAAAGGAATGGAATGTGGAATGGAAAGTTTCATGGAAAGTGGAATGGAACGTGGAATGGTACGCAGAATGGAACGTGGAATGCAATGCAATGTAACGTGGAGTGGAAAACGGATTGAAAAGTGGAGTGGAAACTGGACAGGAACGAGGAATGGAACGTGGAATGGAATGGAATGCAACGGGTCATGGAATGTATTGGAAAGTGGAATGGAATGGAAATGAAAGTGGAATGGAATGGAAGGGAAAATGGAATGTAAAGGAATGGATTGTGGAATGGAATGGAATGGAATTAAGAATGGAATGTGGAATGGAATGGAATGGAAAGTGGAATGGAATATGGAATGGAATGGAATGTGGAATGGATTGTGGAATGGAATGTAGAAAGGAATGAGGAAAGGAATGGAATGGAATGGAATGTGTAATGGAATGAAATGGAAAGTGAAATGGAATGGAATGGAATGGAATGTGGAATGTGGAATGGCATAGAATGGAATGTGGAATGGAATGAGGAATGGAATGTGGAATGGAATGTGGAATTCAGTGAAGAAGAATACGGAATGGAATATGGAAAAGAGTGGAGTGGAATGTTTAATTGAATATAAAGGAGTGTTGAATGCAATGTGGAATGGAATGAAATGGAATGTGGAATGTAATGTGGAGTGGAATGGAATGGAATGAGGAATGGAATGCTCTGGAAAGTGAAATGGAATGTGGACAGGATTCTGTAATGCAACGTGGAATGGAAAGGAATAGAAAGTGGAATGAAATGGTAGGGAATGTGGAATTGAATTCAAAGGAATGTGAAATGGAATGGAAGTGAATGAAATGGAATTTAGAATGGAATGTAATGGAATGTGGAGTAGAATGAAAGGGAATGTGGAATGGAATGGAATGGAGTGGAATGTGGAATGGAATGGAGTGGAATGTGGCATGGAATGTGGAATGGAATGTGGAAAGTAATGATGTGGAACGTGGAATGTAATGTGGAATGGAATGTAGTGGAATGTGAAATGGTATGGAATGGAGAAGAATGTAGAAATGAATGCAATGGAAAGTGGAACGGAATAGAATGGAATGTGGAATGGAATGTGGAATGGAATGGAATGGAACGAGGAATGCAACGTGGAATGAAACATGGAATGGAATGGAATGGAATGTGGAATGGAATGGAATGGAATTTGGAAAGGAATGGAATGGAGTGGAATGTGGAATGGAACGGAATGGGATGTGGAATGGAATGGAATGGAATGTCGAATGGAATGGAATGGAGGGGAGTGTCGAATGGAATTGAATGGAATGAGGAATGGAATTGAACCGAATGAGGAATGGAATGTGGAATGGAATGTGGAATTTAATGGAGTGGAATGCGGAATGGAATGTGGAATGGAATTGTGTGGAGTGTGGAATAGAATGGAAAGGAATGGGGAATGGAATGGTGTGGAATGTGGAATGGAATGTGGAGTGGAATGTGGAATTGAATGTGGAATGGAATGCAATGTGAAATGGAATGGAATGGAACGTGGCATATAATGGAATGGAATGTGGAATGGAATAGAATGAAACTGGAAATGGAACGTCGAATGGAATGGAATGGAACTTGGAATGGAATGGAACGGAATGTGGAATGGAATGGAATGGAATGTGGAAAGGAATGCAAAGGAATGGAATGTAGATTGGAACGTAATGGAATGTGGAATGGAAAGGGCAATGGAACGTCGAATGGAATGGAAAGTGGAATGGAATGGAAGGGAATGTGGAATGGAATTGATTGGAATATGGAATGGAACGCAATGGAATGAAATGGAATCTAGAAAGGAATGTAGTGTAATGGAATGGAATGGAATGGAATGTGGCATTTAATGGAATGGAATGTGGAATGGAATGTGAAATGGAATGTAATGTGAAGTGGAATGGAATGAAATGGAATGTGGTATGGAATGGAATAGAATAAGGAATGGAACGTGGAATGGAATGTGGAATGGAATGGAATGGAATGGAACGGGCAGTGAAAAGTGGAATGGAACGTGGAATGGAATGGAATGCAATGTGGAATGGAATGGAATGGAAAGTGGAATGGAATGGAATGGAATGGAATGTGGAATGGAATGGAATGGAATGTGGAATGGAATGGAATGGAACGTGGTTTTTAATGGAATGGAATGTGGAATGGAATGGAATGGAATTTGGAATGGAATGTGGAATGTAATGGAATGGAAAGTGGAATGAAATGTGGAATGGAATGGAATGGAATGGAATGTGGAATGGAATATGGAATGGAAAGCATTGGAATATGTAATAGAATGTGGAATGCAATGTGGCATGAAATGTAATGGAATGCGGAATGGAATGGAATGGAATGTGCAGTGGAAAGGAATGGAATGCAACGTTTAATGGCATGGAATGGAATGTGCAATGGAATGTGGAAAGGAATGTGGAATGGAATGAAGAGGAATCTGGAGTGGAATGTGGTATGGAATGTGGAATGGAATGAAGTGGAATGTGGAATGGAATGGAATGGAGTGGAATGAGTAATGGAATCGAAGGGAATGTGGAATGGAATGTGGAATGGAATGAGGAATGGAATGCAGAATGGAATGGAATGGAAAGTGGAATGGAATGGAATGTGGAATGGAATGGAATGGAAATTGGAATGGAACGTGGAATCGAATGTGGAATGGAACGTGGAAAGGAATGGAATGCAAAGTGGAATATAATGGAATGGAATGTGGAAAGGAATTCAGTGGAATGTGTAATGGAATGGAATGCAATGTAGAAGGGAAAGTGGAATGGAATGGAATGGAATGTGGAATGGAATGAGGTATGGAATAGAATGAAATGTGGAATGGAATGGAATGGATTGTAGAATGGAATGGAATGGAATATGGAATGCAATGGAATGGAATGGAATGTGGATGAGAATGGAATGGAATGAAATGTGGAATGCAATGGAATGGAATAGAATGGAATGGAATGTGGAATGCAACTGAATGGAATGGAATGTTATGGAATGGAAGGGAATGCGGAATGGAATGTGGAACGGAATGGAAGCGAATGTGCAATGGAATGGAATGGAATAGAATGTGGAATGGAATGGAATGGAATGTGCAATTGAATGTGGAATGGAATGGAATGCAAGGTGAAAAGGAGTGCAATGGAATGAGGAATGGAATGAATTGGAAAGTGAAAAGGTATCAAAGGAATGTGGAATGGAATGGAATGGAATGTGGAAGAGAATGGAATGGAATTGGGAATAGAATGGAATGGAAAGAGGAATCGAATGGAAAGGAATGAGGAAACGAAACGAACGTAATGGAAAGTGAAAAGGAATGGAAAGGAATTTGGAATGCAATAGAAAGGAATGTAGAATGGAATGGGTAACAGAATGTGGAATGGAATGTGGAATGCAATGTGGAATGGAATGGAGTGGAATGTGGAATGGAATAGAAAGGAATTTGGAATGGATTGGAATGGAATGGAATGTGGAATGGAATGGAATGTGGAATGGAATGGAATGGAAAGTGGAATGGAATGGAAAGGATAATGGAAAGGAATGGAATGGGATGGAATATGGAATGGAATTGAATGGAATGCAATGTGGAATGGAATGGAATGGAATGTGGAATGGGATGGAACGGCATGTGGAATGCAATGGAATAGAATGTGGAAAGCAATGGAATTGTATTAGGAATTGAATGTGGAATGGAATGGAATGGAATGTGGAATGGAATTGAATGGAATGAGCAATGGAATGGAATGGCATGTGGAATGGAATGGAATGGAATGTGGAATGGAATGAGTAATGGAATGTGCAATGGAACTGAATGGAATGTGGAAAGGAATGGAATGGAATGTAGAATGGAATTTGGAATGGAATCGAATGGAATGTGGATTGGAATGTGGTATGGAATGGAATGGAGTGTGGAATGGAATGGAAAGGATTGTAGAATGGAATGGAATGGAATGGAATGGAATATGGAATGAAATGGAATGGAATGGAATATGGAATGGAATGGAATGGAATGGAATGTGGAATGCAATGGAAACAATGGAATGGAACGGAATGGAATGTGGAATGGAATGGAATGGAATGTGGAATGCAATGGAAACAATGGAATGGAATGGAACGGAATGTGGAATGGAATGGAATGGAATGTGTGATGTAATGGAATGGAATGTGGAATGGAATGGAATGTGGAATGGCTTGGAATGGAACGTAGAATTGATCGTGGATTCGAACCTGGAATCGAAAGTGGAAAGGAAGATGCGCTGGAACATGGAATGGACGGTGGAATGGAATGTGGAATGGAATTGAATGGAATGGAATGTAATATGCAATGGAATGGAATGGAATGTGAAATGGAATGGAATGGAATGTGGAATGAAATGTGAAATGGAATGGAATGCAATGGAAAAGTTTGTGGAATGGAGTGGCATGGAATGTGGAATGGAATTAATGGAGACTGAAATGGAATGGAATGGATTGGAATGGAAAGTTGAATGGAATGGAATGAGATGTGAAATGGCAAGGAATGGAAGGTGGAATGGAATGGAATGGAGGGAAAGGTGGAATGGAATGGAATGGAGGGGAAAGTGGAAAGGAATGGAAGGTGGAATGGAATGTAGAATGGAATGTGAAATGGAATGTGGAAGGAAATGTGGAATGCAATGGTATGGAAACTGGAATGGAACGAGGAATGGAACGTGGAATGGGATGTAGAATGGAGTATGGAATGGAAAGAGGAATGTAATGGGGAATGTAATGGAATGCAAAGTTGACTGTAATGGTATGAAATGGAAGGTGGATTGGATTGCAATCGAATGTGGAATGGAAAGTTGTATGGAATGTGGAATGGAATGCGGAATGGAATGGAGTGGAATGTGCAATGGAATAGAATGGAATGGAATGTGGAATGCAATGTGAAATGGAATGTGGAATGGAACGTGGAATGAAAGTGTAGGGAACGTGGAATGGAACGTGGAATGTATTGGAATGGAATGGAAAGTGGAATGGAATGGAATGGGGAATGGAATGGAATGGAATGTGGAATGGAATGGAATGAAATGTGGAATGGAATGGAAAGAACAGAAATTTGGAATGTAATGTGGAATGGAATGGAGTGGAATGTGGAATTGAATGGAGTGGAATGTGGAATGGAATGGAGTGGAATGTGGAATGGAATGTAATTGAATGTGTAATGGAATCGAATGTAATGGAAAGTGAATTGGAATTGAAGAATTTCGGAATGGAATGTGGAAAAGAATGGAATGGAATTTGAAATGGAATGCGGAATGGAATTTGGAATGGAATGTGGAATGGAATGGAATGGAATGTGGAATGGATTGTGGAATATAGAGGAATGGAATGCGGAAACCAATGTGAAACGGAATGTGGAAACGAATGGAATGGAATGTGGAATGGAATCAGGAATGGAATGGAATGGATTCTTGAATGGAATGTTGAATGCAATGTGGAAAGGAGTGGAATGGAATGTGGAATGACACGTGGAATGGAATGTGGAGTGGAATGGAATTGAGTTTGGAATGGAATTTGAAATGGAATGTGGAATGGAATGTGGAATGGAATGGAATAGAATGTGGAATGTAATGGAATGGAATGTGAACTGGAATGGAAGGGAATGTGGAATGGAATTCAATGGAATTTGGAAAGGAATGGAATTGAATGTTGAATGGAATTGAAAGGAATGTGGAAAGGAAAGTGGATTAGAGTGGAAAGGAATGTTGAATGGAATGGAATGGATTGCGGAATGGAAAGGAATGGAATGGAATGGAATGTGGAATGGAATGGAATGTGGAATGAAATGGAATGGAAATGAATGCAATGGAAAGTGAAATGGAAGGCATTGGATTTTGGAGTGGAATGGAATGGAAGGGAATGTAGAGTGGAATGGAATGGAAAGGAATGTAAAGTGGAATGGAATGGATGGGAATGTGGAATGGAATGGAATGGAATTTGGAATGGAAAGGAATCGAATATGGAATGGAATGTGCAATGGAACGTGGACTGGAATGGATTGGAATCATGAATGGAATGGAATGGATTTTGGAATGGAATGGAATGGAATGGAATAGAATGCAATGGAATGAGGAATGAAATGGAGTGTGAAATGGAATGCAATGCAATGGAATTTGGACTGGAATGGAATGGAATGGAATGTGGAATGGAATGTGGAATGGAATGGAAAGGAATGGAATGTGGAATGGAAAGTTTCATGGAAAGTGGAATGGAACGTGGAATGGTACGCAGAATGGAACGTGGAATGCAATGAAATGTAACGTGGAGTGGAAAACGGATTGAAAAGTGGAGTGGAAACTGGAAAGGAACGTGGAATGGAACGTGGAATGGAATGGAATGGAATGCAATGGGTCATGGAATGTATTGGAAAGTGGAAAGGAATGGAAATGAAAGTGGAATAGAATGGAAGGGAAAATGGAATGTAAAGGAATGGAGTGTGGAATGTAATGGAATGGAATTAAGAATGGAATGTGGAATGGAATGGAATGGAAAGTGGAATGGAATATGGAATGGAATGGAATGTGGAATGGATTGTGGAATGGAATGTAGAAAGGAATGAGGAAAGGAATGGAATGGAATGGAAAGTGTAATGGAATGAAATGGAAAGTGAAATGGAATGGAATGGAATGGAATGTGGAATGGCATAGAATGGAATGTGGAATGGAATGAGGAATGGAATGTGGAATGGAATGTGGAATGCAATGTAGCAGAATATGGAATGGAATATGGAAAAGAGTGGAGTGGAATGAGGAATTGAATATAAAGGAGTGTTGAAAGGAATGTGGAATGGAATGAAATGGAATGTGGAATGTAATGTGGAGTGGAATGGAATGGAATGGGGAATGGAATGGTCTGGAAAGTGAAATAGAATGCGGAAAGGAATGTGTAATGGAACGTGGAATGGAAAGGAATAGAAAGTGGAATGAAATGCTAGGGAATGTGGAATTGAATTCAAAGGAATGTGGAATGGAATGGAAGTGAACGAAATGGAAATTAGAATGGAATGTAATGGAATGTGGAATAGAATGAAAGGGAATGTGGAATGGAATGGAATGGAGTGGAATGTGGAATGGAATGGAATGGAATGTGGCATGGAATGTAGAATGGAATGTGGAAAGGAATGAAGTGGAACGTGGAATGTAATGTGGAATGGAGTGGAGTGGAAAGTGAAATGGTATGGAATGGAGAAGAAAGTGGAAATGAATACAATGGAAAGTGGAACAGAATAGAATGGAATGTGGAATGGAATGTGGAATGGAATGGAATGGAACGAGGAATGGAACATGGAATGGAATGGAATGGAATATGGAATGGAATGGAATGGAATTTGGAATGGAATGGAATGGAGTGGAATGTGGAATGGAACGGAATGGGATGTGCAATGGAACGGAATGGAATGTCGAATGGAATGGAATGGAGGGGAATATCGAATGGAATTGAATGGAATGTGGAATGGAATGGACGCGAATATCGAATGGAATTGAATGGAATGAGGAATGGAATTGCACGGAATGAGGAATGGAATGTGGAATGGAATGTGGAATTTAATGGACTGGAATGCGGAATGGAATGTGGAATGGAATGGCGTGGAGTGTGGAACAGAATGGAAAGCAAAGCGGAATGGAATGGTGTGGAATGTGGAATGGAATGTGGAGTGGAATGTGGAATGGAATGTGGAATGGAATGCAATGTGAAATGGAATGGAATGGAACGTGGCATACAATGGATTGGAATGTGGAATGGAAGAGAAAGAAACTTGAAATGGAACGTCGAATGGAATGGAATGGAACTTGGAATGGAATGGAACGGAATGTGGAATGGAATGGAAAGGAATGTGGAATGGAATGCAATGGAATAGAAAGTAGAATGGAACGTAATGGAATGTGGAATGGAAAGGGCAATGGAACGTCGAATGGAATGGAATGGAAAGTGGAATGGAATGGAAGGGAATGTGGAATGGAATTGATTGGAATATGGAATGGAAAGCAATGGAATGAAATGGAATCTAGAAAGGAAAGTAGTGTAATGGAATAGAATGGAATGGAATGTGGCATTTAATGGAATGGAATGTGGAATAGAATGTGAAATGGAATGGAATGTGAAATGGAAAGGAATGAAATGGAATGTGGTATGGAATGCAATAGAATGAGGAATGGAACGTGGAATGGAATGTGGAATGGAATGGAATGGAATATGGAGTGAAAAGTGGAATGGAACGTGGAATGGAATGGAATGCAATGTGGAATGGAATGGAATGGAAAGTGGTATGGAATGGAATGGAATGTGGAATGGAATGGAATGGAACGTGGTTTTTAATGGAATGGAATGTGGAATGGAATGGAATGGAATTTGGAATGGAATGTGGAATGTAATGGAATGGAAAGTGGGATGAAATGTGGAATGGAATGGAATGGAATGGAATGTGGAATGGAATGTGGAATGGAAAGAATTGGAATATGTAATAGAATGTGGAATGCAATTTGGCATGAAATGTAATGGAATGCGGAATGGAATGGAATGGAATGTGCAGTGGAAAGGAATGGAATGCAACGTGGAATGGCATGGAATGGAATGTGCAATGGAATGTGGAAAGGAATGTGGAATAGAATGAAGAGGAATCTGGAGTGGAATGTGCTATGGAATGTGGAATGGAATGAAGTGGAATGTGGAATGGAATGGAATGGAGTGGAATGAGTAATGGAGTCGAAGGGAATGTGGAATGGAATGTGGAATGGAATGAAATGGAATGAGGAATGGAATGCGGAATGGAATGGAATGGAAAGGGGAATGGAATGGAATGTGGAATGGAATGGAATGGAAATTGGTATGGAACGTGGAATCGAATGTGGAATGGAACGTGGAAAGAATGGAATGCAAAGTGGAATATAATGGAATGGAATGTGGAAAGGAATTGAGTGGAATGTGGAATGGAATGGAATGCAATGTAGAATGGAAAGTGGAATGGAATGCAATGGAATGTGGAATGGAATGTGGTATGGAATAGATTGAAATGTGGAATGGAATGGAAAGGATTGTAGAATGGAATGGAATGGAATTGAATATGGAATGGAATGGAATGGAATGGAATATGGAAAAGAATGGAATGGAATGAAATGTGGAATGCAATGGAATGGAATGTGGAACGCAATGGAATGAAATAGACTGGAATGGAATGTGGAATGCAACTGAATGGAATGGAATGTTATGGAATGGAAGGGAATGCGGAATGGAATGTGGAACGGAATGGAAAGGAATGTGCAATGGAATGGAATGGAATAGAATGTGGAATGGAATGGAATGTGCAATTGAATGTGGAAGGGAATGGAATGCAATGTGAAAAGGAGTGGAATGGAATGAGGAATGGAATGAAATGGAAAGTGAAAACGAATCAAAGGAATGTGGAATGGAATGGAATGGAATGTGGAAGGGAATGGAATGGAATCGGGAATAGAATGGAATGGAAAGAGGAATGGAATGGAAAGGAATGAGGAAACGAACGGAAAGGAAAGTGAAAAGGAATGGAAAGGAATGTGGAATGCAATGGAATGCAATGTAGAATGGAATGGGCAACAGAATGTGGAATGGAATGTGGAATGCAATGTGGAATTGAATGGAGTGGAATGTGGAATTGAATGGAATTTAATCTGGAATGGATTGGAATGGAAAGGAATGTGGAATGGAATGTGGAATGGAATGGAAAGGATAATGGAATGGAACAGAATGGGATGGAATATGGAATGGAATTGAATGGAATGCAATGTGGAATGGAATGGAATTGAATGTGGAATGGAATGGAACGGCATGCGGAATGCAATGGAATAGAATGTGGAATGCAATGGAATGGAATGTGGAATGGAATTGAATTGTATGAGGAATGGAATGTGGAATGGAATGGAATGGACTGTGTAATGGAATTGAATGGAATGAGCAGTGGAATGGAATGGCATGTGGAATTGAATGGAATGGAATGTAGAATGGAATGTGGAATGGAATGTGGAATGGAATTGAATGGAATGTGGAAAGGAATGCAATGGAATGTAGAATGGAATGTGGAATGGAATGTGGAAAGGAATGAAGTGGAACGTGGAATGTAATGTCCAATGGAGAGGAGTGGAATGTGAAATGATATGGAATGGAGAAGAAAGTGGAAATGAATACAATGGAAGTGGAACGGAATAGAATGGAATGTGGAATTGAATGGAATGGAACGAGGAATGGAACGTGGAATGGAATGGAATGGAATATGGAATGGAATGGAATGGAATTTGGAATGGAATGGAATGGAGTGGAATGTGGAATGGAACGGAATGGGATGTGCAATGCAACGGAATGGAATGTCGAATGGAATGGAATGGAGGGGAATATTGAATGGAATTGAATGGAATGAGGAATGGAATGGAGGCGACTAGCGAATGGAATTGAATGGAATGAGGAATGTAATTGCACGGAATGAGGAATGGAATGTGGAATGGAACGTGGAATTTAATGGACTGGAATGCGGAATGGAATGTGGAATGGAATGGCGTGGAGTGTGGAACAGAATGGAAAGCAATGGGGAATGGAATGGTGTGAAATTTGGAATAGAATGTGGAGTAGAATGTGGAATGGAATGTGGAATGGAATGCAATGTGAAATGGAATGGAATGGAACGTGGCATACAATGGAATGGAATGTGGAATGGAAGAGAAAGAAACTTGAAATGCAACGTCGAATGGAATGGAATGGAACTTGGAATGGAATGGAACGGAATGTGGAATGGAATGGAAAGGAATGTGGAATGGAATGGAAAGGAATGTGGAATGGAATGCAATGGAATAGAAAGTAGAATGGAACGTAATGGAATGTGGAATGGAAAGGGCAATGGAACGTCGAATGGAATGTAATGGAAAGTGGAATGGAATGGAAGGGAATGTGGAATGGAATTGATTGGAATATGGAATGGAAAGCAATGGAATGAACTGGAATCTAGAAAGGAAAGTAGTGTAATGGAATAGAATGGAATGGAATGTGGCATTTAATGTAATGGAATGTGGAATAGAATGTGAAATGGAATGGAATGTGAAATGGAAAGGAATGAAATGGAATGTGGTATGGAATGCAATAGAATGAGGAGTGGAACGTGGAATGGAATGTGGAATGGAATGGAATGGAATATGGAGTGAAAAGTGGAATGGAACGTGGAATGGAATGGAATGCAATGTGGAATGGAATGGAATGGAAAGTGGTATGGAATGGAATGGAATGTGGAATGGAATGGAATGGAAAGTGGTTTTTAATGGAATGGAATGTGGAATGGAATGGAATGGAATTTGGAATGGAATGTGGAATGTAATGGAATGGAAAGTGGGATGAAATGTGGAATGGAATGGAAAGGAATGGAATGTGGAATGGAATGTGGAATGGAAAGAATTGGAATATGTAATAGAATGTGGAATGCAATTTGGCATGAAATGTAATGGAATGCGGAATGGAATGGAATGGAATGTGCAGTGGAAAGGAATGGAATGCAACGTGGAATGGCATGGAATGGAATGTGCAATGGAATGTGGAAGGGAATGTGGAATGGAATGAAGAGGAATCTGGAGTGGAATGTGGTATGGAATGTGGAATGGAATGAAGTGGAATGTGGAATGGAATGGAATGGAGTAGAATGAGTAATGGAAACGAAGGGAATGTGGAATGGAATGTGGAATGGAATGAAATGGAATGAGGAATGGAATGCGGAATGGAATGGAATGGAAAGGGGAATGGAATGGAATGTGGAATGGAATGGAATGGAAATTGGTATGGAACGTGGAATCGAATGTGGAATGGAACATAGAAAGGAATGGAATGCAAAGTGGAAAATAATGGAATGGAATGTGGAAAGGAATTGAGTGGAATGTGGAATGGAATGGAATGCAATGTAGAATGGAAAGTGGAATGGAATGGAATGGAATGTGGAATGGAATGTGGTATGGAATAGATTGAAATGTGGAATGGAATGGAAAGGATTATAGAATGGAATGGAATGGAATGGAATGGAATATGGAATGGAATGGAATGGAATGGAATGTGGAAAAGAATGGAATGGAATGAAATGTGGAATGCAATGGAATGGAATGTGGAACGCAATGGAATGGAATAGACTGGAATGGAATGTGGAATGCAACTGAATGGAATGGAATGTTATGGAATGGAAGGGAATGCGGAATGGAATGTGGAACGGAATGGAAAGGAATGTGCAATGGAATGGAATGGAATAGAATTTGGAATGGAATGGAATGGAATGTGCAATTGAATGTGGAATGGAATGGAATGCAATGTGAAAAGGAGTGGAATTGAATGAGGAATGGAATGAAATGGAAAGTGAAAAGGAATCAAAGGAATGTGGAATGGAATGGAATGGAATGTGGAAGGGAATGGAATGGAATCAGGAATAGAATGGAATGGAAAGAGGAATGGAATGGAAAGGAATGAGGAAACGAACGGAATGGAAAGTGAAAAGGAATGGAAAGGAATGTGGAATGCAATGGAATGCAATGTAGAATGGAATGGGCAACAGAATGTGGAATGGAATGTGGAATGCAATGTGGAATGGAATGGAGTGGAATGTGGAATTGAATGGAAAGGAATCTGGAATGGATTGGAATGGAAAGGAATGTGGAATGGAATGTGGAATGGAATGGAAAGGATAATGGAATGGAACAGAATGGGATGGAATATGGAATGGAATTGAATGGAATGCAATGTGGAATGGAATGGAATGGAATGTGGAATGGAATGGAACGGCATGCGGAATGCAATGGAATAGAATGTGGAATGCAATGGAATGGAATGTGGAATGGAATTGAATTGTATGAGGAATGGAATGTGGAATGGAATGGAATGGAATGTGTAATGGAATTGAAAGGAATGAGCAGTGGAATGGAATGGCATGTGGAATTGAATGGAATGGAATGTAGAATGCAATGTGTAATGGAATGTGGAATGGAATTGAATGGAATGTGGAAAGGAATGGAATGGAATGTAGAATGGAATTTTTAATGGAATCGAATGGAATGTGGATTGGAATGTGGTATGGAATGGAATGGAATGTGGAATGGAATGGAAAGGATTGTAGAATGGAATGGAATGGAATGGAATGGAATGGAATGGAATATGGAATGAAATGGAATGGAATGGAATATGGAATGGAATGGAATGGAATGGAATGTGGAATGCAATGGAAACAATGGAATGGAATATGGAATGGAATGGAATGGAATGGAATGTGGAATGCAATGGAAACAATGGAATGGAATGGAATGGAATGTGGAAAGGAATGGAAAGGAATGTGGAATGAAATGCAATGCAATTTAATGTGGAATGGAATGTAATGGAATTGAATGGAATATGGAGTGGAATGGAATGGAATGTGAAAAGGAATGGAATGGAAGGTGGAATGGAATGTGCAGTAGAATGGAATGGAATGTGGAATGGAATGGAATGGAATGTCGAATGGAATGGAGTATAATGAGGAAAGGAACGTGGAATGGAATGTGGAATGGAATGGAATGGAACGTGGAATGGATCGTGGAATGGAACGTGGAATGGAAAGTGGAAAGGAACGTGGAATTGCACGTGGAATGAACCGTGGAATGACATGTGAAATGGAATGGAATGGAATCGAATGGAATGTGGAATGGAAACGAATGGAATGGAATGTGGAATGGAATGTGGAATGAAATGGAATGGAATGTGGAATGGAATGTGGAATGGAAGGTGGAATGGAAAGTGGAATGGAACCTGGAATGGAATGGAATGGAAATTGAAATGAATTGGAATGGAATGGAATGTGGAATGGAATGGAAAGGAATGTGAAATGGAATGCAATGTGAAATGGAATGAAATTTGAAATAAAGTTTAATGGAATGCAGAATGGAATGAAATGGAATGCAGAATGGAATGGAATTGAGTGGAAGGTGGAATGGAATTGATTGGAATGTGAAATGGAATGTGGAAAGTAATAGAATGGAATGTGGAATGGAATTGAATGGAATGTGAAATGGAATGGAGTGGAATGTAGAATGGAATGTGGAATGGAATGGGGAATGGAAATGAATGGAATGTGGAATGGAATGGAATGGAATGTGGAATGGAATAGAATGGAATTTGGAATGGAATGTGCTATGGAATGGAATGGATTGTGGAATGGAATGTGGTATGGATGGAATGGAATGTGGAATGGAATGGAAAGGGCTGTAGAATGGAATGGAATGGAAAAGAATATGGAATGGAATGAAATGGCATGGAATGCAGAATGCAATGCAATGGAATGGAATGGAATGGAAGGAAAAGCATAATGAAATGTGGAATGGAATGGAAAGGAATGTGGAATAAAATGGAACATAATGGAATATGGAATGGAATGGAATGTAATTGAAAGGAATGTGAAACGGAATGTGGAATAAAATGGAACGGAATGTGAAAGGGAATGGAATGGAATGTGGAATGGAATGGAATGGAATGTGAAAAGGAATTGAATGGAATGTGTAATGGAAAGGAATGGAAGGTGTAATGGAATGAAATGTAATGTGGAATGGAATGGAATGGAATGTGGAATGGAATGGAATGTGGAATGGCTTGGAATGGAACGTGGAATGGATCATGGATTCGAACCTGGAATCGAAAGTGGAAAGGAAGATGGGCTGGAACGTGGAATGGACGGTGGAATGGAATGTGGAATGGAATTGAATAGAATGAAATGGAATATGCAATGGAAAGAAATGGAATGTGAAATGGAATGCAATGGAATGTGGAATGAAAGGTGAAATGGAATGGAATGCAATGGAAAGGTATGTGGAATGGAATGGAATGGAATGTGGAATGGAATTAATGGAGTCTGAAATGGAATGGAATAGAGTGGAATGGAATGTTGAATGGAATGGAATGAGATGTGAAATGGCAAGGAATGGAAGGTGGAATGGAATGGAATGGAGGGGAAAGTGGAATGGAATGGAATGGAATGGAATGGGGAATGGAATGGAATGGAATGTGGAATGGAATGGAAAGAAGTGAAATGTGGAATGTTATGTGGAATGGAATGGAGTGGAATGTGGAATTGAATGGAGTGGAATGTGGAATGGAATGGAAGGGAATGTGGAATGGAATGTGGAAAGGAATGGAATGGAATGTGGTATGTAACCTGGAAAGAAATGGAATGGAATGTGGAATGGAATGGAATGGAATGTGGAATGGTATTCAATGGAATTTGGGAAGGAGTTTGGGATGGAAAGTGGAATGGAGTGGAACGGTATGTGTAATGGCATGGAATGGATTACAGAAAGGAATGGAATGGAATGTGGAATGGAATGGAATGGAAATGAATGGAATGGAAAGTGGAATGAAATGCAATGCAATGTGGAATTTAATGGAATATGGAATGGAAAGGAATGGAAAGGAATGGAAAGTGGAATGGAATGGATGGGAATGTGGAATGGAAAGGAATGGAATGTGGAATGGAACGGAATGGAATGTGTAATGGAACGTGGAAAGGAATGGAAGGGATTGTGGAATGGAATGGAATGGATTGTGGAATGGAATAGAACGGATTGTAGAATGGAATGGAATCTAACGAGTAATGGAATGAAATCGAATGGAATGTGGACTGGAATGAAATGGAATGGAATGTGCAATCTAATGTGGAATGGAAGGGAATGGAAAGGAATGTGGAATGGAATGTGGAATGGAATGGATTGTGGAATGAAATGTGGAAAGGAATGGATTGGAGCGTGGAATGGAACGTGGAATGGAACTTGGAAAGGAAAGTGGAATGGAACGTGGAATGGACCATGGAATGGAATGTGGAATGCAATGTGGAATGGAACGTGGAATGGAAAGTTTAATGGAACGTGGTATGGAACGTGGAATGAAACATGGAATGGAATGCAATGGAACTTGGAGTGGAAAGACGAATGGAACGCGGAGTGGAAACTGGAATGTAACGTGGAATGGAACGTGGAATGGAATAGATCGCAATGTGGAATGGAATGGAATGGAAGGTGGAATGGAACGGAATTGAATGTGGAATGGAATGGAATGGAATATGGAATGTGATGGAATGGAATGTGGAATAGAATGGAATGGAATTTAGAATGTAAAGTGGAATGTAATGGAATGGAATGTGGAATGGAATGTGGAATGGAAAGGAATGGAACGTGGAATGGAATGTGGAACGGAAAGTGGAATGGAATGAGTAATGGAATGGAATGGAATGGAAAGCTGAAGGGAGTTGAATGGAATGAAATGGAAACTTAATGGAATGGAATCTAATGTGAAATGGAAAGAAACGGAATGTGGAATGGAATGGAATGAAATGGAATGTGGAAGGGAGAGGAATGGAATGAAATGGAAATTGAAATGGAGTGGAATGGAATGGAAAGTGGAATGGAATAGAATGGCGTGGAATGTGGAAAGGAACGGAATGGAATGTGAAATGGAATGTGTAATGGAATGTGAAATGGAATGGGTAATGGAATGTGTAATGCAATGTGGAAAGGAATGAAGTGGAATGTGGGATGGTATGGAATGGGGAGGAATGTGGAAATGAATAGAATGCAATGTGGAATTGAATGTGGAATGGAATGGAGTGTAGAATGGAATTTGGAATAGAATGGAATGGAAAGTGGAATGGAATGTAGAATGGAATGGAATGGAATGTGGAATGGAATGTGGAATGGAATGGAAAGGATTGTGCAAGGGAATGGAATGGAGAGGAATGTGGAATGGAACGGAATGGAATGTGGAATGGAATGGAATGGAGTGTGTAATGTAATGGAATGGAGGGGAATGTGGAATGGAATGGAATGGAATGAGGAATGGGTTGTGGAATGGAAAGTGGAATGGAATGGAGTGGAATGTGGAATCGAATGTGGAATGGAACGGAGTGGAGTGTGCAATGGAAAGGAATGTAATGTGGAATGGAACGGAATGGAATGTGGAATGGAATGTGGAATGGAATGGAATGGGAAATGGAATGAAATGGAACGTGGAATACAGTGGAATGGAATGGGATGTGAAATGGAATGGAATGGAACGTGGAATACAGTTGAATGGAATGTGGAATGGAATTGAAAATGAAATGTGGAATGAATCGCAGAATGGAATGGAATGGAACGTGGAATGGAATGAAACCTAATGCAGAATGCAATGAAATGGAATGTGGAATGTAATTGATTGGAATGGAAAGTAGAATGGAACGTAATGGAATGTGTAATGGAATGTGGAATGGAATGGAATGGAATGTGGAATGGAATGGAATGGAACGTGGAATGGAATGGAATGGAATGTGGAATGGAATCTAATGGAATATGGAATGGAATGGAATGGAAAGGAATTGGATGTAGAATGGAATGGAATGGAATGTGGAATGGAACGTGGAATGGAGTGGAATGGAATGGAATGTGTAATGGAATGGAGTGGAATGGGCAATGGAACGGAGTGGAATGTGGAATGGAACGAGAAATGGAATGGAATGAGATGTGGAATGGAATGAAATTGAATGCAGAATGGAATGGAGTAGAATGTGGAATGGAAAGTGAAATGGAATGGAATGGAATGTGGAATGGAATGGATTGGAATGGAATTTGGAATGCAATGGAATGGAGTGGAATGTGGAACTTAATCTAAAGAATGTGGAATGGGATGTAGAATGGAATGTGGAATGCAATGTGGAATGGAATTTGGAATGGAAAGGAATGGAATGTGGAATGGGACGTAGAATGGAATGTGGAATGCAATGTGGAATGGAATTTGGAATGGAAAGGAATGGAATGTGGAATGAAGATTAATTGAATGTGAATTGGAATGGTTTGTAATGCCATGCAACGCCAAATGGAATGGAATGTGTAATGGAATTCAATGTATTTTGGAATAAAATGGAATGGAATATGGAACGGAATGGAAAGGAATGTAGAATGGAAAGTGAAATCGAATGGAATTGAAAGTGGAATGCAATGGAATGCATTGCAGAATGAAATGGAAAGGAATGGAATGTGGTATGATATGAAATGGAAACGAATGGAATTGAATGTGGAATGGAATGTGGAATGCAAAGGAATAGAATGTGGAATGGAACCGAATGGAATATGGAATAGAATGGAATGGAATGGAATGTGGAAAGAAATGTAATTGAATGGAATGGAATGGAATGGAATGTGGAATGGGTTGGAATGGAATGTGGAATGGAATGGAATAGAAAGGAATGGAATGTGGAATGGAAAGCGGAACGAAATGGAATAGAACGTGGAATGGAATGGAAACGCATGGAATGGAATGTGAAATGGAATGTGGGAAAGAATGTGGAATGGAATTGAGTGGATTGTGGAATGGAATGGAATGGAATGTGGAATGGAATGTGGAATGGAATGTGGTATGGATTGTAATGGAATGTGGAATGGAATGGAATGGATTTTGGAATGGAATGGAATGGAATGGAATGGAATATGGTATGGAATGGAACAGAATAGAAAGTGGAATAGAATGGAACGGAATAGAAAGTGGAATGGAATGGAATGGAAGGGAATTTAATGGAATATGGAATGGAATGTGGAATGGAATGGAATGTGAAATGGAATAGAATGGAATGCGGAATAGAATGGAATGGAATTTAGAATGGAATGGAATTTAATGGAATGTGGAGTGGAATGGAATGGATTGGAATTAAATATGGAGTGGAATATGGAAGGGAATGGAATGGAATTTGAAATGGAATGGAATCGAATGTGGAATGGAATGTGGAATGGAATGGAAAGGAATGGAACATGGAGTGGAATGGAATGAAGTGGAAGTTGAAATGAAATGGAATGGAATGGAATGTGCAATGGAAAGTGGAATGGAATGGAATTGAATGGAATTTAATGGAATAGAACGGAATGTGGAATGAAATGTGGAACGGAATGTAACGGAATGTGAAATGTCAGGGAATGGAATGTGGAATGGAATGGAAGGGAATGTGGAATGGAATGAAATTGAATGCAGAATGGAATGGAGTAGAATGTTTAATGGAAAGTTAAATGGAATGGAATGGAATGTGGAATGGAATGTGGAATGGAATTTACTGGAATGTGGAATGGTATTTGCAATGGAGTGGAATGGAATGTGGAATGGAATGGAATGGAGTGGAATGTGGAATGGGATGGACTGGAATAGGGAACGGAATGGAATGGAATGTGGAATGCCACTGTGTGGAATGTGGAATGGAATAAGGAATGGAATGAGGAATGGAATGGAATGGAAAGTCAAATGCAATGTGGAATGCAATGGTATGGAACATGGAATGGAAAGTGGAATGAAATGCAATGGAACGTGGAATAGAAGGCGGAATGTAACGTGGAATGGAATGAGGAATTGAATGGAATGGAATGTGGGATGGAATGGAATACACTGTGGAAAGGAATGGAATGCAATGTGGAATGGAATTTGGAATGGAATTGAATGGAATGGAATGGATTAGGGAATGGAATGGAATGGAATGGAATGGAATGGAAAGTGGAATGGAATGGAATGGAAAGGAATGGAACGTGTAATGGAATGAAAAGGAATGTGTAAAGGAATGGAATTGAATGGAATGTGGAATGCATTGGAATGGAATGGAATGGAATGGAATGCGGACTGGAATGAAATGGAATTTGGTATGGAATGGAATGGAATGTGGAATGGAATGCAATTGAATGTGTAATGGAATCGAATGTAATGGAAAGTGAATTGGAATTGAAGAAATTCGGAATGGAATGTGGAAAAGAATGGAATGGAATTTGAAATGGAATGTGGAATGGAATTTGGAATGGAATGTGGAATGGAATGGAATGGAATGTGGAATGGATTGTGGAATATAGTGGAATGGAATGCGGAAAGCAATGTGAAACGGAATGTGGAATCGAATGGAATGGAATGTGGAATGGAATCAGGAATGGAATGGAATGGATTGTTGAATGGAATGTTGAATGAAATGTGGAAAGGAGTGGAATGAAAAGTGGAATGGAAAGTGGAATGACACGTGGAATGGAAAGTGGAATGGAATGGAATTGAGTTTGGAATGGAATGTGGAATGGAATGTGGAATGGAATGGAATGGAATGTGAAATGCAATGGAATGGAATGTGGAATGGAATTCAATGGAAATTGGAATGGAATGGAATTGAATGTTGAATGGAATTGAAAGGAATGTGGAAAGGAAAGTGGATTGGAATGGAAAGGAATGTTGAATGGAATGGAATGGATTGTGGAATGGAAAGGAATGGAATGGAATGGAATGTGGAATGGAATGGAATGTGGAATGGAATGGAATGGAAATGAATGGAATGGAAAGTGAAATGGAATGCAGTGTATTTTGGCATGGAATGGAATGGAAAGGAATGGAAAGTGGAATGGAATGGATGGGAATGTGGAATGGAATGGAATGGAATTTGGAATGGAAAGGAATCCAATATGGAATGGAATGGAATGGAATGTGGAATGGAACGTGGACTGGAATGGATTGGAATCATGAATGGAATGGACTGGATTTTGGAATGGAATGGAATTGAATGGAATAGAATGCAATGGAATGAGGAATGAAATGGAGTGTGAAATGGAATGCAATGCAATGGAATTTGGACTGGAATGGAATGGAATGGAATGAGGAATGGAATGTGGAATGGAATGGAAAGGAATGGAATGTGGAATGGAAAGTTTCACGGAAAGTGGAATGGAACGTGGAATGGTACGCAGAATGGAACGTGGAATGCAATGCAATATAATGTGGAGTGGAAAACGGATTGAAAAGTGGAGTGGAAACTGGAAAGTAACGTGGAATGGAAAGTGGAATGGAATGGAATGCAATGGGTCATGGAATGTATTGGAAAGTGGAATGGAATGGAAATGAAAGTGGAATGGAATGGAAGGGAAAATGGAATGTAAAGGAATGGAGTGTGGAATGTAATGGAATGGAATTAAGAATGGAATGTGGAATGAAATGGAATGGAAAGTGGAATGGAATATGGAATGGAATGGAATGTGGAATGGATTGTGGAATGGAATGTAGAAAGGAATGAGGAAAGGAATGAAATGGAATGGAATGTGTAATGGAATGAAATGGAAAGTGAAATGGAATGGAATGGAATGGAATGTGGAATGGCATAGAATGGAATGTGGAATGGAATGAGGAATGGAATGTGGAATGGAAAGTGGAATGCAATGAAGCAGAATATGGAATGGAATATGGAAAAGAGTGGAGTGGAATGTGGAATTGAATATAAAGGAGTGTTGAGTGGAATGTGGAATGGAGTGAAATGGAATGTGGAATGTAATGTGGAGTGGAATGGAATGGAATGGGGAATGGAATGGTCTGGAAATTGAAATGGAATGTGAAAAGGAATGTGTAATGGAACGTGGAATGGAAAGGAATGGAAAGTGCAATGGAATGGATGGGAATGTGGAATGGAATGGAATGGAATTTGGAATGGAAAGGAATCGAATATGGAATGGAATGGAATGGAATGTGGAATGGAACGTGGACTGGAATGGATTGGAATCATGAATGGAATGGAATGGATTTTGGAATGGAATGGAATGGAATGGAATAGAATGCAATGGAATGAGGAATGGAATGGAGTGTGAAATGGAATGCAATGCAATGGAATTTGGACTGGAATGGAATGGAATGTGGAATGGAATGTGGAATGGAATGGAAAGGAATGGAATGTGGAATGGAAAGTTTCATGGAAAGTGGAATGGAACGTGGAATGGTACGCAGAATGGAACGTGGAATGCAATGCAATGTAACGTGGAGTGGAAAACGGATTGAAAAGTGGAGTGGAAACTGGAAAGGAACGTGGAATGGAACATGGAATGCAATGGAATGCAATGGGTCATGGAATGTATTGGAAAGTGGAATGGATTGGAAATGAAAGTGGAATGGAATGGAAGGGAAAATGGAATGTAATGGAATGGAGTGTGGAATGTAATGGAATGGAATAAAGAATGGAATGTGGAATGTAATGGATTGGAAAGTGGAATGGAATATAGAATGGAATGGAATGTGGAATGGATTGTGGAATGGAATGTAGAAAGGAATGAGGAAAGGAATGGAATGGAATGGAATGTGTAACGGAATGAAATGGAAAGTGAAATGGAATGGAATGGAATGGAATGTGGAATGTAATGGATTGGAAAGTGGAATGGAATATAGAATGGAATGGAATGTGGAATGGATTGTGGAATGGAATGTAGAAAGGAATGAGGAAAGGAATGGAATGGAATGGAATGTGTAACGGAATGAAATGGAAAGTGAAATGGAATGGAATGGAATGGAATGTGGAATGTGGAATGGCATAGAATGGAAAGTGGAATGGAATGAGGAATGGAATGTGGAATGGAATGTGGAATGCAATGAAGCAGAATATGGAATGGAATATGGAAAAGAGTGGAGTGGAATGTGGAATTGAATATAAAGGAGTGTTGAATGGAATGTGGAATGGAATGAAATGGAATGTGGAATGTAATGTGGAGTGGAATGGAATGGAATGGGGAATGGAATGGTCCGGAAAGTGAAATGGAATGTGGAAAGGAATGTGTAGTGGAACGTGGAATGGAAATTAATAGAAAGTGGAATGAAATGGTAGGGAATGTGGAATTGAATTCAAAGGAATGTGGAATGGAATGGAAGTGAATGAAATGGAAATTAGAATGGAATGTAATGGAATGTGGAATAGAATGAAAGGGAATGTGGAATGGAATGGAATGGAGTGGAATGTGGAATGGAATGGAAAGGAATGTGGCATGCAATGTGGAATGGAATGTGGAAAGGAATGAAGTGGAACGTGGAATGTAATGTGGAATGGAATGGAGTGGAATGTGAAATGGTATGGAATGGAGAAGAATGTGGAAATGAATGCAATGGAAAGTGGAACGGAATAGAATGGAATGTGGAATGGAATGGAATGGAACGAGTAATGGAACGTGGAATGAAACATGGAATGGAATGGAATGGAATGTGGAATGGAATGGAATGGAATGGAATGTGGAAAAGAATGGAAGGAATGAAATGTGGAATGCAATGGAAGGGAATAGACTGGAATGGAATGTGGAATGCAACTGAATGGAATGGAATGTTATGGAATGGAAGGGAATGCGGAATGGAATGTGGAACGGAATGGAAAGGAATGTGCAATGGAATGGAATGGAATAGAATGTGGAATGGAATGGAATGGAATGTGCAATTGAATGTGGAATGGAATGGAATGCAATGTGAAAAGGAGTGGAATGGAATGAGGAATGGGATGAAATGGAAAGTGAAAAGGAATCAAAGGAATGTGGAATGGAATGGAATGGAATGTGGAAGGGAATGGAATGGAATCGGGAATAGAATGGAATGGAAAGAGCAATGGAATGGAAACGAATGAGGAAACGAACGGAATGGAAACTGAAAAGGAATGGAAAGGAATGTGGAATTCAATGGAATGGAATGTAGAATGGAATGGGCAACAGATAGTGGAATGGAATGTGTAATGCAATGTGGAATTGAATGGAGAGGAATGTGGATTGGAAAGGAAAGGAATCTGGAATGGATTGGAATGGAATGGAATGTGAATTGGAATGGAACGTGGAATTGAATGGAATGGAATGTGGAATGGAATGGAAAGGATAATGGAATGGAATTGAATGGGATGGAATATGGAATGGAATTGAATGGAATGCAATGTAGAATGGAATGGAATGTGGAATGGAATGGAATTGAATGGCATGTGGAATGCAATGGAATGGAATGGGGAATGGAATTGAATTGTATGAGGAATGGAATGTGGAATGGAATGGAATGGAATGTGTAATGGAATTGAATGGAATGAGCAATGGAATGGAATGGCATGTGGAATGGAATGGAATGGAATGTAGAAAGGAATGTGTAATGGAATGTGGAATGGAATTGAATGGAATGTGGAAAACAATGGAATGGAATGTAGAATGGAATTTGGAATGGAATCGAATGGAATGTGGATTGGAATGTGGTATGGAATGGAATGGAGTGTGGAATGGAATGGAATGGAATGTAGAATGGAATTTGGAATGGAATCGAATGGAATGTGTAATGGAATGTGGAATGGAATTGAATGGAATGTGGAAAGGAATGGAATGGAATGTAGAATGGAATTTGGAATGGAATCGAATGGAATGTGGAATGGAATGGAATGGAATGTGGAATGGAATGGAAAGGATTGTAGAATGGAATGGAATGGAATGGAATGGAATATGGAATGAAATGGAATGGAATGGAATATGGAATGAAATAGAATGGAATGGAATATGGAATGGAATGGAATGGAATGGAATGTGGAATGCAATGGAAACAATGGAAGGGAATGGAATGGAATGTGGAATGGAATGGAAAGGAATTTGGAATGAAATGCAATGGAATTTAATGTGGAATGGAATGGAATGGAATTGAATGAAATATGGAGTGGAATGGAATGGAATGTGAAAAGGAATGGAATGGAAGGTGGAATGGAATGGAATGGAATGTGGAATAGAATGGAATGGAAAGTGGAATGGAATGGAATGGAATGTGGAATGGAATGGAGTATAATGAGGAAAGGAACGTGGAATGGATCATGGAATGGAACGTGGAATGGAAAGTGGAAAGGTACGTGGAATTGAACGTGGAATGAACCGTAGACTGGCATGTGAAATGTAATGGAATGGAATCGAATGGAATGTGGAATGGAAACGAATGGAATGGAATGTGGAATGGAATGTGGAAAGAAATGGAATGGAATGTGGAATGGAACGTGGAATGTAAAGTGGAATGGAACCTGGAATGGAATGGAATGGAACGTGAAATGAATTGGAATGGAATAGAATGTGGAATGGAATGGAAAGGAATGTGAAATGGAATGCAATGCGGAATGGAATGAAATTTGAAATAAAGTGGAATGGAATGCAGAATGGAATGAAATGGAATGCAGAATTGAAAGGAATTGAGTGGAAAGTGGAATGGAATTGATTGGAATGTGCAATGGAATGTGGAAAGTAATAGAATGGAATGTGGAATGGAATTGAATGGAATGTGAAATGGAGTGGAGTGGAATGTAGAATGGAATGTGGAATGGAATGGGGAATGGAAATGAATGGAATGTGGAATTGAATGGAATGGAATGTGGAATGGAATAGAATGGAATTTGGAATGGAATGTGCTATGGAATGGAATGGATTGTGGAATGGAATGTGTTATGGATGGAATGGAATGTGGAATGGAATGGAAAGGGCTGTAGAATGGAATGGAATGGAAAAGAATATGGAATGGAATGAAATGGCATGGAATGCAGAATGCAATGGAATGGAGTGGAATCGAAAGGTAGGAAAAGCATAATGGAATGTGGAATGAAATGGAAAGGATTGTGGAATAAAATGGAATGTAATGGAATATGGAATGGAATGGAATGGAATTGAAAGGAATGTGAAATGGAATGTGGAATAAAATGGAATGGAATGTGAAAAGGAATGGAATGGAATGTGGAATGGAATGGAATGGAATGTGAAAAGGAATTGAATGGAATGTGTAATGGAATGGAATGGAAAGAGGAATGGAATGGAATGCAATGTGGAATGGAATGGATTGGAATGTGGAATGGAATGGAATAGAATGAGGAATGGAATGTGGAATGAAATGTAATGTGGAATGGCTTGGAATGGAACGTGGAATGGATCGTGGATTCGAACCTGGAATAGAAAGTGGAAAGGAAGATGGGCTGGAACGAGGAATGGACGGTGGAATGGAATGTGGAATGGAATTGAATGGAATGGAATGGAATATGCAATGGAATGGAATGGAATGTGAAATGGAATGGAATGGAATGTGGAATGAAATGTGAAATGGAATGGAATGCAATGGAAAGGTATGTGGAATGGAATGGAATGGAATGTGGAATGGAATTAATGGAGTCTGACATGGAATGGAATGGAATGGAATGGAAAGTTCAATGGAATGGAATGAGATGTGAAATGGCAACGAATGGGAGGTGGAATGGAATGGAATGGAGTGGAAAGTGGAATGGAATGGAATGTGGAATGGAATGTATAATGGAATGTGAAATGGAATGTGGAATGGAATGCAATGGAATGTGGAATGAAATGTGGAATGCAATGGTATGGAAACTGGAATGGAACGAGGAATGGAACGTGGTATGGGATGTAGAATGGAGTATGGAATGGAAAGTGGAATGTAATGTGGAATGGAATGGAATGAAAAGTTGACTGTAATGGTATGAAACGGAAGGTGGAATGGAGCACAATCGAATGTGGAATGGAAAGTTGTATGGAATGTGGAATGGAATGCGGAATGGAATGGAGTGGAATGTGCAATGGAATAGAATGGAATGGAATGTGGAATGGAATGTGGAATGGAATGTGGAATGGAACGTGGAATGAAAGTGAAGGGAACGTGGAATGGAACGTGGAATGTATTGGAATGGAATGGAAAGTGGAATGGAATGGAATGGAACGGGGAATGGAATGGAATGGAATGTGGAATGGAATGGAATGAAATGTGGAATGGAATGGAAAGAAGTGAAATGTGGAATGTAATGTGGAATGGAATGGAGTGGAATGTGGAATTGAATGCAGTGGAATGTGGAATGGAACGGCATGTAATGTGGAATGGAATGTGGAATGGAATGGAATGGAATGTGGTATGTAACCTGGAAAGAAATGGAATGGAATGTGGAATGGAATCGAATGGAATGTGGAATGGTATTCAATGGAATTTGGGAAGGAGTTTGGAATAGAAAGTGGAATGGAGTGGAACTTAATGTGGAATGGCAAGGAATGGATTGCATAATGGAATGGAATGGAATGTGGAATGGAATGGAATGGAAATGAATGGAATGGAAAGTGGAATGGAATGCAATGCAATGTGGAATTGAATGGAATATGGAATGGAAAGGAAGGGAAAGGAATGGAAAGTGGAATGGAATGGATGGGAATGTGGAATGGAAAGGAATGGAATGTGGAATGGAATGGAATGGAATGTGGAAAGGAACGTGGAAAGGAATGGAAGGGAATGTGGAATGGAATGGAGTGGATTGTGGAATGGAATAGAATGGATTGTAGAATGGAATGGAATGGAACGAGTAATGGAATGAAATGGAATGGAATGTGGACTGGAATGAAATGGAATGGAATGTGGAATATAATGTGGAATGGAAGGGAATGGAAAGGAATGTAGAATGGAATGTGGAATGGAATGGATTTGAGCGTGGAATGGAACGTGGAATGGAACTTGGAAAGTGGAATGGAACGTCGAATGGACTGTGGAATGGAATGTGGAATGCAATGTGGAATGGAACGTGGAATGGAAAGTTTAATGGAACTTGGAATGGAACGTGGAATGAAACATGGAATGGAATGCCATGGAACTTGGAGTGGAAAGACGAATGGAACGTGGAGTGGAAACTGGAATGTAATGTGGAATGGAACTTGGAATGGAATGGATCGCAATGTGGAATGGAATGGAACGGAAGGTGGAATGGAATGGAATTGAATGTGGAATGGAATGGAATGGAATATGGAATGTGATGGAATGGAATGTGTAATAGAATGGAATGGAATTTAGAATGTAAAGTGGAATGTAATGGAATGGAATGTGGAATGGAATGTGGAATGGAAAGGAATGCAACGTGGAACGTAATGCGGAATGGAAAGTGGAATGGAATGAGGAATGGAATGGAATGAAATGGAAATTGAAATAGAATGGAATGGAATGTGGAATGGAAAGAAACGAAATGTGGAATGGAATGGAATGAAATGGAATGTGGAAGGGAGAGGAATGGAATGAAATGTAAATAGAAATGGAATGGAATGGAAAGTGGAATGGAATGGAATGGTGTGGAATGTTTAAAGGAACGGAATGGAATGTGAAATGGAATGTGTAATGGAATGTGAAATGGAACGTGTAATGGAATGTGTAATGCAATGTGGAAAGGAATGAAGTGGAATGTGGGATGGTATGGAATGGGGAGGAATGTGGAAATGAATGGAATGCAACGTGGAATTGAATGTGGAATGGAATGGAGTGTAGAATGGAATTTGGAATAGAATGGAATGGAAAGTGGAATGGAATGTAGAATGGAATGGAATGGAATGTGGAATGGAATGGAAAGGATTGTGGAAGGGAATGTAATGGAGAGGAATGTGGAATGGAACGGAATGGAATGGAATGGAGTGTGTAATGTAATGGAATGGAGGGGAATGTGGAATGGAATGGAATGGAATGAGGAATGGGTTGTGGAATGGAAAGTGGAATGGAATGGAGTGGAATGTGGAATTGAATGTGGAATGGAACGGAGTGGAGTGTGCAATGGAAAGGAATGTAATGTGGAATGGAACGGAATGGAATGTGGAATGGAATGGAATGGGAAATGGAATGAAATGGAACGTGGAATACAGTGGAATGGAATGGAATGTGAAATGGAATGGAATGGAACGTGGAATACACTTGAATGGAATGTGGAATGGAATTGAAAATGAAATGTGGAATGAATCGCACAATGGAATGGAATGGAACGTGGAATGGAATGAAACCTAATGCAGAATGGAATGAAATGGAATGTGGAATGTAATTGATTGGAATGGTAAGTAGAATGGAACGTAATGGAATGTGTAATGGAATGTGGAATGGAATGGAATGGAATATGGAATGGAATGGAATGGAACGTGGAATGGAATGGAATGGAACGTCGAATGGAATGGAATGGAATGTGGAATGGAATCTAATGGAATATGGAATGGAATGGAATGGAAAGGAATTGGATGTAGAATGGAATGGAATGGAATGTGGAATGGAACGTGGAATGGAGTGGAATGGAATGGAATGTGTAATGGAATGGAGTGGAATGGGCAATGGAACGGAGTGGAATGTGGAATGGAATGAGAAATGGAATGGAATGAAATGTGGAATGGAATGAAATTGAATGCAGAATGGAATGAAGTAGAATGTGGAATGGAAAGTGAAATGGAATGGAATGGAATGTGGAATGGAATGGAATGGAATAAAATTTGGAATGCAATGGAATGGAGTGGAATGTGGAACGGAATCTAAAGGAATGTGGAATGGGATGTAGAATGGAATGTGGAATGCAATGTGGAATGGAATTTGGAATCGAAAGGAATGGAATGTGGAATGGGATGTAGAATGGAATGTGGAATGCAATGTGGAATGGAATTTGGAATGGAAAGGAATGGAATGTGGAATGAAGTTTAATTGAATGTGAATTGGAATGGTTTGTAATGGAATGCAACGCCAAATGGAATGGAATGTGTAATGGAATTCAATGTATTTTGGAATAAAATGTAATGGAATATGGAACGGAATGGAAAGGAATGTAGAATGGAAAGTGAAATCGAATGGAATGGAAAGTGGAATGCAATGGAATGCATTGCAGAATGAAATGGAAAGGAATGGAATGTGGTATGATATGGAATGGAAACGAATGGAATTGAATGTGGATTGGAATGTGGAATGCAAAGGAATGGAATGTGGAATGGAACGGAATGGAATATGGAATAGAATGGAATGGAATGGAATGTGGAAAGAAATGTAATTGAATGGAATGGAATGGAATGGAATGTGGAATGGGTTGGAATGGAATGTGGAATGGAATGGAATAGAAAGGAATGGAATGTGGAATGGAAAGCGGAACGGAATGGAATAGAACGTGGAATGGAATGGAAACGCATGGAATGGAATGTGAAATGGAATGTGGGAAAGAATGTGGAATGGAATTGAGTGGATTGTGGAATGGAATGGAATGGAATGTGGAATGGAATGTGGAATGGAATGTGGAATGGAATGTGGTATGGAATGTAATGGAATGTGGAATGGAATGGAATGGATTTTGGAATGGAATGGAATGTAATGGAATGGAATATGGTATGGAATGGAACAGAATAGAAAGTGGAATAGAATGGAACGGAATAGAAAGTGTAATGTAATGGAATGGAATAGAATTTAATGGAATATGGAATGGAATGTGGAATGGAATGGAATGTGAAATGGAATAGAATGGAATGCGGAATAGAATGGAATGGAATTTAGAATGGAATGGAATTTAATGGAATGTGGAGTGGAATGGAATGGATTGGAATTAAATATGGAGTGGAAAATGGAAGGGAAAGGAATGGAATTTGAAATGGAATGGAATCGAATGTGGAATGGAATGTGGAATGGAATGGAAAGGAATGGAACATGGAGTGGAATGGAATGAAGTGGAAGTTGAAATGAAATGGAATGGAATGGAATGTGCAATGGAAAGTGAAATGGAATGGAATTGAATGGAATGGAATGGAATAGAATGGAATGTGGAATGGAATGTGGAACGGAATGTAACGGAATTTGATATGTCATGGAATGGAATGTGGAATGGAATGGAAGGGAATGTGGAATGGAATTTAAAGAAGTGGAAGGTGGAATGGAATGGAATAGAATTTGTAATGCCATGCAAAGGAATGTCTAATGGAATGTGGAATGGAATGAAGTGGACTGAGAAATGGAATGTGGAATGGAATGAAGTGGACTGAGAAATAGAATGGAACGGAATGGAATGTGGAATGGAATATGGAATGGAATGGAATGGAATGTGGAATGGAAAGTGGAATGGAATGGAAAGTGAAATGGAATGGAATGGAACGGAATGTGGAATGCAATGTGAAATGGAAAGGGAAATGGAATGGAATGAAATGTGCAATGGAAAGGAATGTGGAATGGAATGTGGAATGGAACGGAATGGAAGGTGGAATGAAATGGAATGGAATTTGGAATGCAAAGGAGAGTAATAGAAGGTGGAATGTAATGGAATTGAGTGGAATGTGGAATGCAATGTACTGGAAAGGAATGGAAATCGGCCTGCAATGTGGAATGGAATGGAATGCAAAGTGGAATGCAAAGTATTGGAATGCGGAATGGAATGGAAAGGAATGGATGTTGATTGGAATGAAATGGAATGTGGAAAGTAATGTGGAATGGAATGCTATGGAATGTGGACTGGAATGTGGAATGGAATGGAATGGAAGTTTGAATGGAATGCAGTGGAATGTGGAATGCAATGGAATGGAGTTGAACGCAGAATGGAATGGAATGGATGTGGAATGGAATGTAATGGAATGTGGAAAGGAATGGAATGGAATGTGGAATGGAATGTGGAATGGAATTTACTGGAATGTGGAACGGTATTTGCAATGGAGTGGAATGGAATGTGGAATGGAATGGAATGGAGTGGAATGTGGAATGGGATGGAGTGGAATAGGGAACGGAATGGAATGGAATGTGGAATGGAATGGAATGGAATGTGGAATGCCATTGTGTGGAATGTGGAATGGAATAAGGAATGGAATGAGGAATGGAATGGAATGGAAAGTCGAATGCAATATGGAATGGAATGGTATGGAACATGGAATGGAAAGTGGAATGAAATACAATGGAATGTGGAATAGAAGGCGGAGTGGAACGTGGGATGGAATGAGGAATGGAATGTAGGATGGAATAGAACACAATGTGGAACGGAATGGAATGCAATGTGGAATGGAACGTGGAATGGAATGGAATGGAATGGAATGGAACAGGGAATGGAATGGAATGGAATGGACTGTGGAATGAAAGGTAATGGAAATGAATGGTGTGTGTAACGGAATGAAAGGAATGTGTAAAGGAATGGAATTGAATGGAATGTGGAATGGATTGGAATGGAATGGAATGGAATGGAATGCGTACTGGAATGAAATGGAATTTGGTATGGAATGGAATGGAATGTGGAATGGAATGCAATTGAATGTGTAATGGAATCGAATGTAATGGAAAGTGAATTGGAATTGAATGAAATTCCGAATGGAATGTGGAAAAGAACGGAATGGAATTTGAAATGGAATGTGGAATGGAATTTGGAATGGAATGTGGAATGGAATGGAATAGAATGTGGAATGGAAAGTGATATTGAATGTGCAATGGAATGGAATGGAAAGTGGAATGGAAGGCAATTCAGTGTGTAATGGAAAGGAATGGAATGGAAATTGAAATGGAATTGAATGGAATGCGGAATGGAATGGAGAATCGAAGGGAAGGGAATTTGGAATGGAATGTGGAATGGAATCTGGAATGGAATGTTGAATGGAATGAAATGGAATGTCAAATGGGATGGAATGGAATGTGGATTGGAACGGAAAAGAATGTGGACTGGAATGTGGAATGGAATGGAATAGAATGTGGACTGGAATGTGGAATGAAATGGAATGCAATGTGGAATGGAATAGAATGGAATGTGGACTGGAATGGAATGGAATGGAATGGAATGTGAAAAGGAAAGTAATGGAATCTGCAATGGAACAGAATGGAATGTGGAATGGAAAGGAAAGTAATGTAGAATGGAATGTGCAATGGAATGCAATGGAATGTAGAATGGAATGTGGAATGCAATTTGTATGGAATAGAGTGGAATGTGGAATGGAATGGAATGGAATGGGGACTGGAATGGAATGGAATAGAATGTGAAATGGAATGGAATGGAAAGTTGAATGGAATTGAATGGAATGTGGAATGGAATGGAATGGAATGTCTAATGGAATTTGGAATGTAATGGAAGGCAATGCGGAACGGAATGTGGTATGGAAAGGAATGAAATATGGAATGGAATGGAATGGATAGTGGAATTTAATTGAAAGAATGGAATGGAATGGAATGTGAAATGGAATAGAATAGAATGGAATGTGGAAACAAATGGAATGGAATGTGGAATGGAGTGGAATGGAATGTGGATTGGAACATGGAATGCAATGGAAGGGAATCTGGAATGGAATTTGGAGTGCAATGGAATTTGAGTTGGAATGGAACATGGAATGGAACGTTGAATGGAAAGTGGAATGGAACATGGAAAGGAAAGTGGAATGGACAGTGGAATGGAATGGGGAATGAAATGGAATGGAATGTGGAATGGAATCTGGAATGGAAAGGAAAAGAATGGAAGGGAATTTGGAATGGAATGGAATGGAATGTGGAATGGAATGGAATGGAATGGAAAGTGTAATGGAATATGGAATGGAATGGAAAGGAATGTGGATTGGAATGTGGAATGGAATGGAATGGAATGTGGAATGGAGTGTGGAATGCAATGTAATGGAAACTGGAATGAAATGTGAAATGGAACAGGGAATGGAAAGTGGAATGGAATGTGGAATGGTATGTGGAACGGAACGTAACGGAATGTGAAATATCATGGAATGGAATGTAGAATGGAATGGAAGGGTATGCGGAATGGAATGGAAAGAAGTGGAAGGTGGAATGGAAAGGAATGGAAATTGTAATGCAATGCAAAGGAATATCTAATGGAACGTGGAATGGAATGGAATAGAACGGGGAATGGAACGTGAAATGGAAGGTGGAATGGAATGGAATTTAATGTGGAATGGAATGTTGAATGAAATGGAATGGAACTTGGAATGGAACGTGGAATGGAATATGGAATGGAATGTGCAATGGAACGTGGAATGGACCATGGAATTTAAAGTGGAATGCAAACTGGAATGAGACGTGGAATGTAAGGTGGAATGGAACATGGAATGGAACGTGGAATGGAATGGAATACAATGTGGAATGGAATGGAAAGGACGGTGGAATGGAATGGAATGCAATGTGGAATGGAATGGAATGGAATGGAATGGAATTTGGAATGGAATGGAATGGAATGGAATGGAATGGAATGGAATGGAATGGAATGGAATGGAATGTGGAATGGAATGGCATTTAATGTGGAATGGAATGTGGAATGGAATGGAATGGAATGTGTAATGGAAAGGGGAATGGAATGGAATCGAATGTGGAAAGGAATGTGCAATGGAATGGAATGGATCGTTGAATGGAATGTGGAACGGAATGTGGAAAGAAATGTAATGGAAGGTGGAAAGGAATGTGGAATGGAATGTGCAAAGGAACATGGAATGGAATGGAATGGAATGTGGAATGGAACGTGGAATGGAATGGAATTGAATGTGGAATGGAATGGAAAGGACGGTGGAATGGAATGGAATGTAATGTGGAATGGAATGGAATGGAATGGAATGGAATTTGGAATGGAATGGAATGGAATGGAATGGAATGGAATGGAATGGAATGTGGAATGGAATGGCATTTAATGTGGAATGGAATGTGGAATGGAATGGAATGGAATGTGTAATGGAAAGTGGAATGGAATGGAATCGAATGTGGAAAGGAATGTGCAATGGAATGGAATGGATCGTTGAATGGAATGTGGAATGGAATGTGGAAAGAAATGTAATGGAAGGTGGAAAGGAATGTGGAATGGAATGTGCAAAGGAACATGGAATGGAATGGAATGGAATGTGGAATGGAACGTGGAATGGAATGGAATTGAATGTGGAATGGAATGGAATGGAAGAGTGCAATGTGGAATGGCATAGAACAGAATGTGTAATGGAAAGTGGAATGGAATGTGGAATGCAATGAAGTGGTATGTGGAGTAGAATGTGAGATGGAATCTGTAATGGAATGGAATGGAAGGTGGAATGGAATTAAATGGACAGGAATGTAGAATGGAATGGAATGAAATGTGGAAAGGAAAGCGGAATGGAACGTTAAATGGAATGTGGAATGGGATATGGAATGGAATGGAATGGAAAGTTGAATGGAACTTAGAATGAAACGGGGAAAGGAACGTGGAAAGGAACGTGGAATGGAACGTGGAATGTAATGAGGAATGGAATGTGGAATTGAATGTCGAATGGAATGGAATAGAATTTGGAATGGAATGTGGAAGGGAATGAAATGCAACCTGGAATGGAATGGAATGCAATGTGGAATGGAATGAAATGGAATGTGGAATGGAATGCAATTCAATGTGGAATGAAATGGAAAAGAATGTGGAATAGAATGGAATGGAATGTGTTATGGAATGGAATGGAATGTGGAACGGAATGGAATATGGAATGGAATGGAAGGGAATGTGGAGGTGAAGGAATGGAACGATGATTGGAACATGGAATGGAATGGAGTGGAACGTGTAAAGGAAAGTGGAATGGGTACTGGAATGGAATGTGGAATGGAACATGGAATGCAATGTGGAATGTGGAAAGGATTGGAATGGAGTGTGTAACCGAATGGAATGGAATGTGGAATGAAATTGGGAATGCAAAAAATTGGAATGGAATGTGGAATGGAATAGAATTTAATGGAATGTGGAATGTAAAGGAATGGAATGGAATGTGGAAAGGAAAGTGGAATGGAATGGAATGTGGAATGCAACATGGAATGCAACGAGTAATGGAACTTGGAATTGTATGGAATGGAACGTGGATTGGAATCGAATGGAACGTGGAATGCAATGGAATGGAATGGAATGTGAAATGGAATGGAATGGAACGTGGAATACAGTTGAATGGAATGTGGAATGGAATTGAAAATGAAATGTGGAATGAATTGCAGAATGGAATGGAATGGAACGTGGAATGGAATGAAACCTAATGCAGAATGGAATGAAATGGAATGTGGAATGTAATTCATAGGAATGGAAAGTAGAATGGAACGTAATGGAAAGTGTAATGGAATGTGGAATGGAATGGAATGGAACGTGGAATGGAATGGAATGGAATGTGGAATGGAATCTAATGGAATATGGAATGGAATGGAATGGAAAGGAATTGGATGTAGAATGGAATGGAATGGAATGTGTAATGGAATGGAGTGGAATGGGCAATGGAACAGAGAGGAATGTGGAATGGAACGAGAAATGGAATGGAATGAAATGTGGAATGGAATGAAATGGAATGCGGAATGGAATGGAGTAGAATGTGGAATGGAAAGTGAAATGGAATGGAATGGAATGTGGAATGGAATGGAATTGAATGGAATTTGGAATGCAATGGAATGGAGTGGAACGTGGAACGGAATCTAAAGGAATGTGGAATGGGATGTAGAATGGAATGTAGAATGCAATGTGGAATGGAATTTGGAATGGAAAGGAATGGAATGTGGAATGAAGTGGAATTGAATGTGAATTGGAATGATATGTGATGCAATGGAACGCGAAATGGAAAGGAATGTGTAATGGAATTCAATATAATTTGGAATAAAATGGAATGGAATATAGAACGGAATGGAAAGGAATGTAGAATGGAAAGTGGAATCCAAAGGAATTGTAAGTGGAATGCAATGGAATGCATTGCAGAATGAAATGGAAAGGAATGGAATGTGGTATGATATGGAATGGAAACGAACGGAATTGAATGTGGAATGGAATGCAATGGAATGTGGATGGAATAGAATGGAACATTGAATGTACTGGAATGGAATGTGGAATTGAATTGAATGGAAAGGAATGGAATGTGGAATGCAATGTGGAATGGAAAGGAATGGAACGTGGAATGGAATGTGGAATGGAATGGAATGGAATGTGGAATACAAAGGAATGGAATGTGGAATGGAACGGAATGGAATATGGAATAGAATGGAATGGAATGGAATGTGGAAAGAAATGTAATGTAAAGGAATGGAATGTGGAAAGAAATGTAATGTAATGGAATGGAATGGAATCGAAAGTGGAATGAGTTGGAATGGAATGTGGAATGGAATGGAATAGAAAGGAATGGAATGTGGAATGGAAAGCGGAACGGAATGGAATGGAACGTGGAATGGAATGGAAACGAATGGAATGGAATGTGAAATGGAATGTGGGAAGGAACGTGGAATGGAATTGAGTGGATTGTGGAATGGAATGGAATGGAATGTGGAATGGAGTGTGGTAAGGAATGTAATGCAATGTGGAATGGAATGGAATGGATTGTGGAATGGAATATGGTATGGAATGGAGTGGAATTTGGAATGGAATGGAATGCAATGCAATGTGGAATTCAATGGAAAGGAATGGAATGGAATGGAACGGAATAAAATGGAAGGGAATACGGAATGTAATGTGGAATGGAATGGAAAGGAATATGGAATGGAATGGAATCGAATGGAATATGGAATGGAATGTGGAATGGAATGGAAAGGAATGCGAAAAGGAAAGGAATTGAATGTGGAATGGAATGCAACAGAAAGTGAAAAGGAATGCAATGGAATCTGGATTGGAATGCAATAGAATGTGGAATGAAATGGAATGGAAGGTGGAATGGAATTTGGAATGCAATGGAATGAAATGTGGAATGGAATGGAAAGGAATGTGGAAAGGAAAGTGGAATTGAATGGAATGGAACGTGGAATGGAACATGGAATGGAATGGAGTGGAATGTGGAATGGAGTGGAATGTGGAATGGAATGGAATGGAATGTGGAATGGAATAGAAAGGAATGGAATGAGGAATGGAATGGAATGGATTTTAGAAAGGAATGAAACGGAATGGAATGTGGAATGGAATGGAAAGGAAAGCAATGGATTGGAATGTGTTATGGAATGGAATGGAATGGAACGTGTTTTGGAACGTTATGGAATTTGGAATGGAATGGAATGCAATGTGGATTGGAATGGAGTGGAAAGGAATGCAATGTGGAATGGAATGGAATGGAAGGGAATGTGGAATGGAAAGCAGAAGGGAATGGAACGCAAGGTGGAATGGAATGGAATGGAACATGGAATGGAATGGAATGGAACATGGAATGGAATGGAATGGAATGTAGAATGGAATGGAACTTGGAATAGGTTGTGGACTGGAATGGAATGGAATGGAATGCAATGTGGAATGGAATGTTGAATGGAATGGAACGTGGAATGGAATGTAGAATGGAAGGTGGAATGGAACGTGGAATGGAATGGAATGTGGAATGGAATGGATTGGAACTTGGAATGGAATGGAATGGAATGTGGAATGGAATGGTATGGAATGGAATGGAATGAGGAATGGAACGGACTGTGTAATGGAATGCAATGGAATGCAGAAAGTAATTGAATGGAATGTGGAATGGAATGGAATGGAATGTGGAATGGAATGGAATGGAATGTGAAATGGAATGGAATTTGGAAGGGAATGCAATGGAAGGGAAGGGAATGTGGAATGGAAGTGAATTGAATGGAATGTGGAATGAAATGCGGAAAGGACATGAATGGAATGTCATGGAAAGTGAAATGGAATGGAATGGAATGTGGAATGGAAGGGAAAGGAATGTGGAATGGAATGCGGAAAGGAATGTGAAATGGAAAGGAATGGAACGAGGATTGGAATGCAATGTGGAATGGAACGGAATGGAATGTAGAATGGAATGGAATGGAATCTGGAATGGAAAGGAATGGAATGTGTAGTGGAAAGTGGAACGGAATGGAATGGATCATGGAATGGAATGGAATGGAACATGGAATGGAATGGAATGGAACATGGAATGGAACATGGAATGGAATGGAATGGAACTTGGAATGGAATGGAATGGAACGTGGAATGGAATGGAATGGAATGGAATCTAATGGAATGTGAAATTAAATGGAATGGAATGTGGAATGAAATGTGGAATGGCATGGAATAGAATGTGGAATTGTATGCAAAGGAATGTGGAATGGAATGGAATGCAATGTGGAATGGAATCGAATGGAATGTGGAATGGAAAGGAATGGAATTGAACGGAATGGAATGTGGAATGGAATGCAATGGAATGCGGAATGGAATGGAATGGAATGGGATATGGAACTGAATGCGGAATGGAATGTGGAATGGAATGGAATGGAATGTGGAATGGAATGGAATGGAATGTGGAATGCAATGGAACTGAAGGAAAAGAGGAATTTAATGGAATGGAATTGAATGTGGACTGGAATGGAATAAAATGGAATGGAATGTGGAATGCAATGTGGAATGGAATGGAATGGAACATGGAATGGAACGTACAATAGCAAGTGGAATAGAATGTGGAATGTAATGAAACGGAATGTGGAACGGAATGGAATGGAACTTGGAAAGGAATGGAATGGAAAGTGGAAAGGAATGGATTGGAACGTAGAATGGATTGGAATGGAACGTGGAATGGAATGGAAAGAAATGGTATGGAATGCATTGGAATGAGGAAAGGAAAGGAATGTGCAACAGAATTGAATGGAATGTAGAATGGAATAGAATGGAATGTGGAACGGAATGGAATGCCATCTGGAATGGAATGGAATGTGGAATGGGAAGGAATGTGGAATGGAATGGAATGGAATGTGGAATGGAGTGAATGGAATGTTGAAAGGAAATGGATGTGGAATGGAATGCAATGGAATGTGGAATGGAATGGAATGGAATGCAGAATGGCATGGAATGGAATGTGGAATGAAAGGAAAGTGAAATGGAATGGAATGGAATGTGAATCAGAATGGAATGGAATGTGGAATGGAATGGATTGCAATCTGGAAAGGAATGGAATGTGGAATGGAATGGATTGGAATGTGGAATGGAAAGAAATGGAATCTGGAATGGAACGGAAAGGAATGTGGAATGGAATGCGGGATGGAATGGAATGGAATGTGGAATGGAATGGAATGGAATTGTATGGAATGTGGAATGAAATGTGGATAGTCCTAGAGTAGAATATGGAAAGGTATGGAATTGAATATGGAATGGAATGGAATGGAATGTGGAATGAAATGGAATGGAATGCAGAATGGCATGGAATGGAATGTGGAATGAAAGGAAGGTGAAATGGAATGGAATGGAATGTGAATCGGAATGGAATGGAATGTGGAATGGAATGCTATGGAATTTGGAATGGAATGTGGAATGGAAAGGAATTGAATGGAATGTGGACTGCAAAGGAATGGAATGTCATGGAATGTGGAAAAAAATTTGTAATGGAACAGAACGGTACATGGAATGGAATGTAGAATAAAATGGAATGCAATGTGGAAAGGAATGTGGAATGCAATGGAATGCAATGTGAAATGGAATGTAGAATGGAAAGGAATGGAATGTGGAATGGAATGTGGAAAGGAATGGAATGGAGTGTGTAATGGAAGGTGGAATGGAATGGAATGGAACGTGGAATGGAATGTAATGTCGAATGGAATGGAACGGAAAGTGAAATGGAAAGCGCAATGGAATGGAATGGAACGTGGAATGGAACGTGGAATGCCATGTGTAATGTAGAATTGAATGGAATGGAATGTGGAATATAACGGAATGGCATGAGGAATGGAATGGAAGGGAATTTGGAATGGAATGGAATAGAATGCGGAATGGAATGTGGAATGCAAATGAATGGAATGTGCAATGGAATGAAATGGAAAAAGGAAAGGAATGAAATGGAATGGAATGTGGAATGGAATGGAATGGAATAGAATGTGGAAAGGAATATAATGGAATGGAATGGATTGGTTGGAATCCGGAATGGAATGGAAAGGAATGTGGAATGGAATGGAATAGAATATGGAATGCAACACGAAATGCAATGGAATGGAATGGAATGTGAAATGGAATGGACCAGAATGGAATGTGGAATGGAACGGAATAGAAAGTGTAATGGAAAGCGTAGTGGAACCCGGAATAGAATGAAATGGACCGTGGAGTGGAAAGTTGAATGGAACGTGGAATGGAAAATGGAATGGAATGGAATGCAATGTGCAATAGAATGAAATGGAAGTTGGAATGGAATGGAATGGAATGAGGAAACGAATGGAATGGAATTTGGAATGGAATGGGGAGTGGAACATGGAATGCAGTGGAATGGAATGTGGAATGGAATAAAGAATGGAATGTGGAAAGGAATGGAATGGAATGGAATGTGGAATGGAATGTGCAAAGAAATGTGGAATGGAATGTGGAATACAACGCAATGGAATGTGGAATGGAATGTGGAATGGAAAATAGAATGGAATGTCATGGAATGTGGAATGGAATGTGAAATAGAATGTGGAATGGAATGTGGAATGGAACGTAATTGAATGTGGAATGGATTCTGGAAAGGAATGTGGAATGGAATGTGGAATACAACGGAATGGAACGTGGAATGGAATGTGTAATGGAAAATAGAATGGAATGTCATGGAATGTGGAATGGAATGAAATGGATTGTGTAATGCAATGTGGAATAGAATGTGGAAATGAATGGAATGGAATTTTGAGTGGAACGTGGAATGGAATGGAATGCAATGTGGAAGGGAATGAGGAATGGAATGTGGAATTCAATGTGGAATGGAATGGAATGGAAAGTGGAATGGCATGTTGAATGTAATGGAATGGAATGTGGATTTTAATGTGGAACAGACTGTGGAATGGAATGTTTAATGGTATGTGGAGTGGCATGTGAAATAGAAGGGAATGAAATGTGGAATGGAATGTGGAATGGAACGTGTTATTGATAGTAATGGAATGTGAAATGGAAAGTGGAATGGAATGTGGAATGGATCGTGGAATGGGATGGAATGGAATGTGGAATGGAACGTGTAATAGAAAGCAATGGAAAGTGGAATGGAACGTGTAATGGAATGTGGAATGAAATGTGGAAGAGAACGTGAAATGGAATGTGCAACAGAATGTGGAATGGAACGTTGTATGGAATGCAATGGAAAGTGGAACGGAATGTGGAAAATAATGTAAAATGGAACGTGGAATGGAATGGAAAGGAACTTGGAATGGAATGTGGATTGGAATGTGTATTGGAACGTAGGATGGAATGGAAAGGAATGTGGAATGGAATTTGGAATGGAATTTGGAATGGAATGTGGAACGGAATGTGGAATGGAATGGAATGGAATAGAATGTGTAATGGAATGTGGAAAGGAATGTGGAAAGGAATGGAAGGGAAAGTGGAATGGAACGTGGAATGGAATGTGAAATGGAACATGGAACGGAATGTGAAATGAAAAGTGGAATAGAAATGAATGGAATGTGCAATGGAATGAAATGGAATGTGTAATGGAATGGAATGGAATGTGGAATTGAATGTGGAATGGAATGGAATGGAATCTGGGAAAGAATATGTAATGGAATGGAATGGAATGCGGAATGTAATGGAATAGAATTGTTTGGAATGTAGAATGGAATGGAATGCAATGTGGAATGGAATAGAAAGGAATGTGGAATGGAATGTGGAACGGAATGTGTAAAGGAAAGGAATGGCATGTGGAATGGAATGCGGAATGGACAGGAATGGAATGGAATGGAATGGAATGGAATGTGGAATGGAAAGGAATGGAATGCGGAATGGAATGCGAAATGGAATGTGGAATGAAATGTGGAATTGTATGTAATGCAATGTGAAATGGAATGTGGAATGGAATGGATTGGAATGAGGAATGCAGTGTGGAATAGAATATGGAATGGAATGGAATGGAATGGAATGGAATGGAATGGAATGCGGAACGGAATGTGGAATGCAATGGAATGTAATGTGGAAAGGAATGTGGAATGTAATGGATTGGAAATTGGAATGGAATGTGGAATGGAAAGTGGAAAGGAACGCAATGGAATGTGGAATGGAATGTGGAACGGAATGTGGAATGGAATGGAATGGAATAGAATGTGTAATGGAATGTGGAAAGGAATGTGGAATGGAATGGAAGGGAAAGTGGAATGGAACGTGGAATGGAATGTGAAATGGAACATGGAACGGAATGTGAAATGAAAAGTGGAATAGAAATGAATGGAATGTGCAATGGAATGCAACGTTGAATTGAATTGAATGGAACTTTTAATAGAATGTGGAATGGAATGGAAGGGAATGTGGAATAGAATGTGGAGTGGAATTGAATGGAATGTGGAATGGAATGGAGTGGAATGTGGAATGGCAAGTGGAATGGAACGGAAAGAAATGTATAATGGAATGTGGAATGGAAAGTTGTATGGACAGTTGAATGGAATGGAATACAAAGTGGAATGGAACATGGAATGGAACGGAAAGGAACGTGGAATGGAATGTGGAATGGAATGTTTAATGGAACGTGGAATGGAATGCAAAGGAACGTGGAATGGAATGTTTAATGGAACGTGGAATGGAATGCAAAGGAACGTGGAGTTGAATATGGAATGGAACGTGGGATGGAATGGAATTGAATGTGGAATGGAATGTGGAATGGAATGTGGAATGGAACATGAAATAGAAAGGAATGGAATGTGGAATGGAATGTGGATTGGAAAATAGAATAGAATGTAATGGAATGTGGAATGGAATGTGAAATGGAATGTGGAATAGAATGTGGAATGGAAAATAATTGAATGTAGAAAGGAGTGTGTAACGGAATGTGGAATGGAAAGTGTAATGGAATGGAATGGAATGTGTAATGGAACGTGGAATGGAATGGAATGGAATGTGGAATAGAAAGTGGAATGGAATTTGGAACGGAATGTTGAATGCAAAGGAATGGAATGTGGAATGGAATGGAATGGAATGTGGACTGGAATGGTATTGAATGCAATGGAATGTGGAATGGAAGTTGGAATGGTATGGAAAGGAACATCGAATGTAAAGTGGAATGGAAACTGGATTGGAAAGTGACATGAAGCATGGAATGGAATGGAATGGAAGGTGGAATGGAATGTGGAAAGGAATGTGGAATGGAATGGAATGGAACGTGTAAAGGAATGTAATCAAAGGTGCAATGGAATGTGGAATGGAATGGATTGGAATTTGGAATGGAATGTGGAATGGAATGGAATGGAATGTGGATGTGAATGTGGAATGGAATGTGGAATGGAATGTGGAATGGAATTGAATGGAATGTGGAATGGAATGTGAAATGGAATGTAATGGAATGAAGAAGGGAATATGGAATGGAATGTGGAATTCACAGTGGAATGGATTGGAATGGAATGTGAAATGGAATGTGCATTGGAAAGGAATGCAATGTCTAAATGAATGTGGAATGGAATGGAATGGATTGTGGAATGAAAAGAGGAATAGAATATGGAATTCAATGGAATGGAATTTTGAATTGATTGTGGAATGGTATGGAATGGAATGTGGAAGAGAATGTGGAGTGGAATGAGAAATGGAATGTAGAATGCAATGAGGAATACAATGTTGAATGAAATGGAATGGAATATGGAATGCAATGTGGAATTGAATGGAGGGGAATGTGGACTTCAATGTGGAATAGAATGTGGAATGGAATGTGGAATGGAATGTGGAGTGGCATGTGGAATATAACGGAATGGAATGTGGAATGGAATGTGGAAAGAAACGTGTTATGGAACGGAATGGAATGTGGAATGGAATCTGGAATGGAAATAAAAGGAATGTGCAATGGAATGGAAGGGAACGTGGACTGGAACGGAATGGAATCCGGAACGGAATGGAATGCAAAGGCACAGAAGATGGAATGGAATGGAATGGAAAATGGAATGGAATGTGGAATGGAATGCAGAATGCAACGTGGAATGGAAGGTGGAATGGAATGGAATGGAAAGTGGAAATGAACGTGGAATGGAATGTGGAATGGAACGTGGAATAGAATATTGAATGGAATGTGGAATGGAAATGAATGGAATGTGCAATGGAATGGAATGGAATGTGGAAGGAATGGAATAGAATGTGGAATGGAATGGAATGCAGTGTGGAATTGAATGTGGAATGGAATGGAAAGGAATGAGGAATAGAATGTGGAATGCAATGGAATGGAAGGCGGAATGGAATAGAATGGAAAGGAATGTGGAATGGAATGGAATGGAATGTGGAATTGAATGTGCAATGGAATGGAATGGAATCTGGAATAGAATATGTAATGGAATGGAATGGAAAGCGGAATTGAATGGAATGGAATGGTATGGAATGTGGAATGGAATGGAATGCAAAGTGGAATGGAATGGAATGGAACGTTGAATGGAACGTGGAATGGAATGTGGAATGGAAAGGAAAGGAATGTGGAAGGGAATGCGGAATGGACAGGAATGGAATGTAATGGAAAGGAATGTGGAATGAAATGTGGAATGGAATGGAATGGAATGCTTAATGGAATGTGGAATGGAACGGATTGGAATGTGGAATGCAGTGTGGAATGGAATGTGGAACAGAATAGAATGGAACAGAATGGTATGAAATACGGAATGGAATGTGGAAAGAAATTGAATGTTATGTGGTATGGAATATGGAATTCAATCTGGAATGGAATGGAATGGAATGGAATTTGGAAAGGAATGTCGAATGTAATGGATTGGAATGTGGAATGGAATATAGAATGGAGTGTGGAATGGAACGCAATGGAATGTGGAAAGGAATGTGGAATGGAATGTGGAATTCAGTGTGGAATGGAATGGAATGGAATGTTTAATGGAACATGGAATGGAATGTGGAGTAGAATGTGGAATGGAAATGAATGTAATGCGAAATGGAATCGAATGCAATGTTTAGGAATATGTAATGGAATGGAATGGAACGTGGAAATGAACGTGGAATGAAAGTTTTAACGGAAAGTGGAATGGAATCTAATGGAAAGTGGAATGGAATGTGGAATGGAATGGAATGGAATGTGGAAACGAATGTAAACGAATATGGAATGGAATGTGGAATGGAATGGACTGAAATGTGGAATGGAATGTGGAATGGAATGGAATGGAATGTGGAAAGGAATGTGGAATGGAATGGATGGACTGTGGAAAGGAATCTGTAATGGAATGGAATGGAATGATAAAAGGAATGTGGAATAGAATGTGGAATGGAATGGGATGGAATGTGGAATGGAATGTGATGGAATATGGAATGCAATGTGGAATGCAATGAAATAGAACTTGGACTGGAATGTGGAACGGATTGTGGAATGGAATGTAGAGTGGCATGTGGAATGGAATGTAGAGTGTCATGTGGAATTGAACGGAATGGAACGTGAAATACAATGTGGAAAGGAACGTGGAATGGAACATGCTATTCAACGGAATGGAATGTGGAATAGAACGTGGAATGGAATGTGGAATGGATGGTGGAACAGAGTGGAATGGAATGTGTAATGGAAAGTGAAATGAGGTGGAATGGAATGTGGAATGCAACGTAGAATGGAATGGAATGGAATGTGGAATGGATTGTGGAAAGGAATGGAATGGAATGTGTAATGGACGTGGAAATGAATGGAATGGAACGTGGAATGGAACGTGGAATGGAACGTGGAATGGAACATGGAATGAAATGTGGAATGGAAAGTGGAATGGAAGATGCAACGGAATGTGGAATGGAACGTGAAATGGAATCGAATGGAAAGTGGGGTGGATCGTGTAATGGAAAGGAAAGGAACGTGGAATGGAATGTGGAATGTAATGTGGAACGGAACGTGGAATGCAATGGAAACTCACTTGGAATGGATCATGCAATGAAATGTGGATTGGAACATGGAATGTAATAGAATGGAATGTGGAATGGAATGTGGAATGGAATGTGGAATGTAATGTGGAATGGAATGGAAGGGAATGTTATGTGCAATGGAATGTGGAAAGAATGTGGAAAGGAATGAGGAATACAACGGAATGGAATGTGGAATGGAATGTGGAATGGAAAATAAAATGGAAAGTAATGGTATGTGGAATGGAATGTGAAATGGAATGTGGAATGAAAAGTGGAATGGATCGTGGAATTGAATAGAATGGAACTTGGAATACAATGTGGAATTGAATGGAAGGGAATGTGGAATGGAATGCGGAGTGGAATGCAATGGAATGTGGAATGGTATGTGGAATGGAACGGAATGTAATGGGGTATGGAATGTGGAATGGAATATGGAATGGAAAGTGGTATGGAATGAAATGGAATGGAAAGGAATGTGGAATGGAATGTGGAGTGGTCTTTAAAGGAATGTGGCATTGAAAATGGAATGGAATGTGGAATGGATTGTGCAATGGAAAGTTCAATGGAATGAAATGGAATGTGGAATGGAACGTTGAATGGAGTGTGGAATGGAAGTTGCAATGGAATGCAATGTAATGTGGAATGCAACGTGGAATGGAATGGAATGGAACGTGGAATGGAATGCAATGGAAAGTGAAAAGGAACATGGAATGGAACTTGGAATGGAATGGAATGGAATGTGGAATGGAATGTGAAATGGAATGGAATGTGGAATGGTACGTGAAATGGAATGGAATGGAACGTGGAATGTAACGTGTAATGGAATGTGGAATGGAACGGAATGGAATGTGAAATGGAGTGTGGAATAGAGTGTGGAATGGAACGTGGAATGGAATGGAATGGAATGTGGAAAGGAAAGTGGAATGGAATGGAATGGAATGAAATGGAATGGAATAGAATGTGGAATGGAGTGGAATGGAAAGTGGAATGTAATGGAATGGAAAGTGGAAGGGAATGTGGAATGGAATGTGGAAGAGAATGGAATGAAATCTGGAATGAAATGTGGATTGGAATAGAATGGAATGTGGAATGGAATGGACTGGAATGAGGAATGGAATGTGGAATAGAATTTAATGGAAAGTGGAATGGAACATGGAATTGAATGGAATGGATTGGAATGGAATGTGGAATGGAATGGAATGTGTAAAGGAATATGGAATGGAATGGAATGGAATGACTAAAGGAATGTGGAATGGAATGTGGAATGGAATGGGATGGAATGTGGAATGGAAAGGGATGGAATGTGGAATGGAATGTGGAATGGAATGTACATTGGCATGTGGAATTGAATGGAATGGAACGTGGAATACAATGTGGAATGGAATGTGGAATGGAACGAGCTATGGAACGGAATGGAATGTGGAATGTAATGTGGAATGAAATGAGGAATGGATCGTGAAATTGAGAAGACTGGAATGTGTAAAGGAACGTGAAATGGAGTGGAATGGAATATGGAATGGAAGGTAGAATGGAATGGAAAGTAACCTGGAATGGACTGTGGAATGGACTGTGGAATGGAACGTGGAATGGAATAGAATGGAATGTGGAATGGAATGTGGAATGGAATGTGGAATGGAATGTGGAATGGAATGTAATGTAATGTGGAATGGAATGCGCAAAGAATGTGGAATGGAAAGAGGAATACAACGGAATGGAATATGGAATGGAATGTGGAATGGAAAATAGAATGGAAAGTAATGGAATGTGGAAGGGAACGTGAAATGGAATGTGGAATGGAATGTGGAATGGAATGTGGAATGGAATGTGGAATGAAAAGTGGAATGGATGGTGGAATTCAATAGAAAGGAACGTGGAATAAAATGTGGAATGGAATGGAAGGGAATGTGGAATGCAATGTGGAGTGGAATGCAATGGAAAGTGGAACGGAATGGAATAGAATATGGAATGGAATGTGGAATGGAAAGGAATGTAATGGTGTATGGAATGTGGAATGGAAAATGGTATAGAATGGAATGGAATGTGGAATGGAATGTGGAATGGAATGTGGAATGGAACGGAATGGAATGTGAAATTGAGTGTGGAATGGAAGGTGGAATAGAATGGAATGGAATTTGGAATGGAACGTGGAATGGAATCGAAAGGAAAGTGGGGTGGATCTTGGAATGGAATGGAAAGGAATGTGGAATGGAATGTGGAATGGAATGTGGAACGGAACGTGGAATGGAATGGAAAGTAACTTGGAATGGATTGTGGAATGGAATGTGGAATGGAACCTGGAATGGAATAGAATGGAATGTGGAATGGAATGGAATGGAATGCGGAATGGAATGTGGAAAGAATGTGGAATGGAATGTGGAATACAACGTATGGAATGTGGAATGGAAAATAGGATGGAAAGTAATGGAATGTGGAATGGAATGTGAAATGGAATGTTGAATGGAATGTGGAATGGAATGCAGAATGTAAAGTGGAATGTATCGTGGAATTGAATAGAATGGAACTTGGAATACAATATGGAATGGAACGGAAATGAATGTGGAATGGAATGTGGTGTGGAATGCAATGGAAAGTGGAACGGAAAGGAATGGAATATGGAATGGGATGTGGAATGGAACGGAATGTAATGGGGTATGGAATGTGGAATGAAATGTGGAATGGAAATTAGTATGGAATGAAATGGAATGTGGAATGGAATGTGGAAAGAAACGGAATGGAACGTGGAATGGAATGTGGAATTGAGTGTGGAATGGAACGTGGAATGGAATGGAATGGAATGTGGAATGGAACGTGGAATGGAACGTGGAATGGAATGGAATGGAATGTGAAATGGAATGGAATGGAATGTGGAATGGAATGTGGAATGGTCTTTAAAGGAATGTGGCCTGGAAAGTGGAATGGAATGTGGAATGGAACGTGGAATGGAGTGTGGAGTGGAACTTGGAATTTAATGCAATGTAACGTGGAATGCAACGTGGAATGGAATGGAATGGAACGTGGAATGGAAAGGGGAATGCAACATGGAATTTAATGGAAAGGAAAGTGGAATGGAACGTGGAATGGAACTTGGAATGGAATGGAAGGGAATGTGGAATGGAACATGGAATGGAATGGAATGTGGAATGGTACGTGAGATGGAATAGAATGGAACATGGAATATAACGTGGAATGGAAGGTGGAATGGAATGTGGAATTCAGTGTGGAATGGAACTTGGAATGGAATGGAATGGAATGTGGAATGGAACGTGGAATTCAGTGTGGAATGGAACTTGGAATGGAATGGAATGGAATGTGGAATGGAAAGTGGAATGGAATGGAATGGAATGGAATAGATTGTGGAATTGAATGGAATGAAATGTGGAATGTAATGGAATGGAAAATGGAATGGAATGTGGAATGGAATGAGGAATGGAATGGAATGGAATGGAATGTGGAATGGAATGTGGAATGGGACAGAATGGAATGTGCAATGGAATGTAGAATGGAATGTGGCATGGTATGTGGTATGGAAAGTGGAATGGAATGGAATGGAATGTGGAATGGAATGTGTTATGGAACATGGAATGAAAAGTTTAATGGAACATGGTATGAAAAGTGGAATGGAACATGGAATGGAACGCGGAATCGGATGTGCAATGGAATGTGGAATGGAAAGTTGAATGGAATGGAATAGAACGTGTAATTGAACGTGGACTGGAATGGAATGGAACGTGGAATGGAACGTGCAATGGAAACAGGAATGGAACATGGAATGGAACGTGGAATGTAATGTGCACTGGAATGTGGAATGGAAAGTTGAATGGAAATGAATGGAACGTGGAATGGAACATGGAATGGAATGGAAAGGAACGTGGAATGGAACGTTGTAGGGAATGAGGCGAGGAGTGTGGAATGGAACGTAGAATGGAATGTGAAATGGAATGTGTAAGGGAATCTGGAATTGACCGGAATGTAACTGATGGAATGTAGAATGGAACGTGCATTGTATCGTGGAATTGAATGTGGAATGGGTCATGGAATGGTAGGTGAAATGGAATGTGGAATGGAATGTGGAATGTATCGTGGAATGTAATGGAATGGAATGTTGAATGGAAAGTGGAATGGAATGGAATGGAATTTGGAATGGAATGTGGAATGGAATGTGGAATGGAATGGAATGGAATGTGGAAAGGAATTTGGAAAGGAAAGTGGAATGTAATGGAAAGTAATGCGGAATGGACCTTGGAATGGAATGGAATGGAACGTGGAATGCAATGTGGAGTGGAATGGAATGGACCTTGGAATGCAATGTGGAATGGAATGTGGAAGGGAACGTGGAATGGAACTTTGAATGGAACGTGGAATGGAATATACAATGGAATGAAATTGATTTTGGAATGAAATGGAATGGAATGTGGAATGGAAAGGAATGGAACGTGGAATGGGATGTGGATCAGACTATGGAATGCAATTTGGAATGGAAAGTGGAATGGAATTTGGAATGAAATGGAATGGAATGTGGAATGCAATTGAATAGAGTGGAATGTGGAATGGAATGTAATAGAAAGGAATGGAAAGCGGAACGGAATGTGACATGGAATGTGGAATGGAATGGAATGTGGAATGTAATGTGAAATTCAATGTGGAAGGGAAAATGGAATGGAATGAAATAGAATGTGGAATGGAAGGGAATAGACAGTGGAAACGAATGTGGAATGGAATGCAATGTAATGTTGAATGGAATGCAATGGAATGTGGAATGGAAAGTGAATGGATTGGAATGGTACGTGGAATGGAACATCGAATTGAATGGAATGGAAAGTGGAATGGAACATGGAACTGAATGTGTAATGGAACGTGGAATGGAATGTGGAATGGAATGGAAAGGAACGTGGAATGGAAAGTGGAATGGAATCGAATGCAATGTGGAAAGGAATGTAATCGAATTTGGAATGGTATGTGGAATGGAATGCATTGGATTGTAGAATGGAATGTGGAAGGGAATGGAATGGAATGTGGAAGGGAATGAGGAATGGAATGTGGAATGTAATGTGGAATGGAATGGAATGCATTGAGAATGGAATGTGGAATGGAATGGAGTGCAATGTGGAAGGGAAAGTGGAATGGAATGTGGAATGGAATGGAACGGAATGTGGAAGGGAATGAGGAAAGGAATGTGGAATGGAATGTGGAATGGAGTGTAATGGAATGTGGAATGGAATGGAATGGAATGTGG